>NC_065888.1:914090-1217121 GCF_905147045.1 Nymphalis io
TCCACACCACCACAATCATGAAATGCACTTTTACATTAATAGAAGAAAACTACATGTTATCTGAAGGAATATATCTACATGAGGAAGATCTAGGTAGAAGGTCGAAAAAAGGTCAAATTAATATAATACAACAAGGTAGATGATATTTGAAAAAGTCCAGTACGATGCAATTTAATTTTAATTATTTTATTTTTTTTTTTTTATTTTTTTATTTATTTTAATCGATACACCACAGTATTTGAAATATGGCACTTAAAACAAGAATACGATAAAATGACAGATACAATTTCAAACACTTAATAGGTATATACAGCATTAATAGTTACGTTAGCCTCCAATAACAATTTTTTTAACAATACTCTATTTAATAAATACTACAGACTGCAATATAACACGCTTATTGATTATTTAACATTCAAACAATTAGCAAAAAAATAAAAATAATGAAGTAAAAAAAAAAATAACTAACAATAATTACAAACAATGATAATACAAGATTTTTAGAGATAATACCGTAATTTACAAAGTTCTAATATTGAGTAGAATATAACAAACTAAATATAACAGTAAAGATATCACAATCACAATAAAGCTCCCAGCGTTAATTTTTTGCGAAAAAGAGGTAGTGAGTCGTGAAAAATGTCAATGCCATCACTGTTGACTTTATTATATAAGTTTATGAGGTGGTTGAGTGGAGAGTATTTACCTATATTTGATTTGGAAGTTCGAGAGGAGAAAATTTTTTTTAGAGGTTGTCTAGGTGCAGTACGTGGCACTGCTATGTTAATATTTTGTAGTAGATCTGTTGCATCCAAGTGGTTATTCAATAATTTATAGAGAGTAATTAGAGAGGCAATTTCGCGGCGTTTTTCTAGAGTGCACAGTCCAAAATATTTTAAACGTGATTCATAGTCGGCCTTATAAGGGCAACTGTTACTTCTACTAGCCAGTAATTTTGTAAATTTGTGTTGAATGCGTTCTAACCTTTCAATGTAGATCTTATAATGCGGATTCCATACTACAACCGCATATTCTAAAGCGCTACGTATAAACGAATTGTACAAAGTTATGATAGTTGCCGGTCTCTTAAAATCATTGCAGTTACGTCTGACAAAACCGAAGCTTTTCCAGGCCTTCGTGGCAATATGATTTATGTGAGTGTTAAATTTAAGTTTGGCGTCGATCATAACACCTAAATCACGAACAACCGAAACTTCCCCGAGCGGTTTGCCCTGTAAGCTATACTGATGTCTTATTATGTTTTTATTTCGCGTAAACTTAATAAACTGGCACTTATCGACATTTAGTTCCATTCCATTCAAATCACACCATTTTTGTATGGAGTTTAGATCGTCTTGGAGCAATTTGCAATCATTCATGGATGTTATAGAGCGGTAAATCTTTAAATCATCAGCAAAGATAGAACATTTGCTGTTCTTGATACAGTGTGCAATGTCATTGATAAAGATGATAAATAATATTGGGCCCAGGTGTGATCCCTGTGGAACACCAGAGGTCGCAATAAACTCGTGAGATTTGTAACCACCGAGTGTAACTCTCTGTACTCGATCAGATAAGTACGATCGGAACCAAGATAGCAGGGGGTCATGAATGCCGTATAACTTAAGCTTGTAGATTAAGATTTTATGATTAACTTTGTCGAACGCGCTACTGAAGTCGGTGTAGATCGAGTCAACCTGTTGTTTATTGTCTATGCACCCAGAAATGTAATGTATGTAAGTTGTGAGATTTGTAGTGGTTGACTTACGCTGGCAAAATCCATGCTGATCACTTGTAATC
The DNA here is from genome assembly GCF_905147045.1 of Nymphalis io. Taxonomy (NCBI): domain Eukaryota; kingdom Metazoa; phylum Arthropoda; class Insecta; order Lepidoptera; family Nymphalidae; genus Nymphalis; species Nymphalis io. The sequence goes on from NC_065888.1 coordinate 915,891, forward strand.
ATGGTATTGATATATTGGGACAAAATTGGGGTAATTATACTTTCAAAGGTTTTGGATAATACGTTTAACATTGAAATCGGTCGGTAGTTTCTTACATCGCTCTTTGATTTCTTTTTATGAATTGGTAAAATATTAGCTTCCTTCCACTTCGTAGGAAAAGTTGAAGTCTGAAGAGATGTGTTATAAATAATTTTTAATGGGAGTGCGAGTAATTTACACGTTTTTCTGAAAAAAAGAGGAGGAATGCCATCAGGACCAGCTGACTTGCTTGGATTTATTGAACGTAATGCCTTCGATATAGTACTTTCATTTAGTGTGACGTGAGCGAGAGACATTTGAGAATAAAAGTCCGGACTTTCCTCTACGAATTCTACACAAGGCTGCAAAGAAGAATATGAGGACGCAAAGTTCTGTGCGAAAAGATTACAAATCGCTTGACCAGAATGGGCTGTGGTGTTACCTAGTGACACTTCAGATGGGACCTCGGATTTAGCTCCACGCCGTTTTTTAACAAAACGCCAAAATTTTAAGGGATCGCGAAAGATTGAATCCTCGACTCCGGAAATGTAACGGCTGTAACATAATTCAAGTAGATTCTCGACGCGCCTACGGCTTCTTGCTAACTCTAATATATCTCTAGGATTCTTATAACGTTTGCACAGTTTCCTAACTTTCTCCTTTTCGTTAATTAATTTTATCAGGGAAGATGTGAACCAGACAGGATATTTAAATGCTTTTGGCTTGATTTTTGGAACATGAGAATCAATTATAGCGTACAAGATATTATACAATTTTTCTACCATAGCATCGACATTCCCGCAACTCCCTAATTCGGAGTACCAATCAAACTCTCCTAAACATCTGTTTACCGCGTCGTAGTCTGCCTTTCTAAATAAATATGTAGCAAATATTTTATTGTATAAAAATTTATCGGCATTAATTCGCAAAGATATTTCTAGTGCTGGATGGTGAGGATCAACGTTACTTAATAATTCGCAAGCTTCAATTACTGTTAAATTGTTAAAATTATTCATGACCAAATCTAGTATACGTTGATTGTGATTCTTAATTTTGTTGTATTGTGTTAGTGAATTGAGTGACAAAAAATCGGCAAAAGGGAATCCCAAAATATTATCGGTATGGTCGGGTTTTAACAGATCCTCGATTTCGTCCAGCCGCCAATTTAAAAAACCCAAATTAAAATCCCCCAAAACTACAACTTTACCAGGGTTAGATTGCATTACAACACTTATATTGTCCAAAATGAGGTTTAAACTTTCCAACGAGACAGGCGGAGGAATATACACTGCACAAAATAAAATGTTCGTAGAAACTCCATTTTCGGATACTTTTACAGAAATCCATAGATCTTCACCGTTACTTTCCAAATGTTCAATTCGTCTAGATTCTATAGATTTAGATACTGCAATAAGTACTCCACCACCAGTCTTGCGTTGAGACGAGGTTGACTGACGATCTCTTCTGTAGATGGTGTATTTATCCGTGAACAATTCCCCGTCCGCAACAGTGTCATCCAGCCATGTTTCGGTTGCAACAATCATCTCATAGGTAGTTAGTAATGTTGCCATTTGTATTTTATGCAATTTAGTTTTCATTCCACGAAAATTCTGATAGTAAACCTTGAATTTTGTTAACTATCTACGGACTAATAGTAAATAAGAGATTCTCATTTTAAAGATTGTTCAAAGAATTGTAGCTTTTGATTTGTTTAGCAGGTGACTGATCATTTTTCCTAACGAATATCCAACCATTGCGAATCCATACGTATCTTATTCCTTTTTCTTTTGCAACGGTCCTGGTGCGTGCATGTAATGCTTTGTAAAAGGGGGAAAGATGTTCGGAGACATATATATTCGACTTGTTACCGCCGTACCCCAGATCGCCTGAATTCAAAAATTATAAATAATAAATATGAATTTCTGAAGTCCACGCGAGCTGGTTCTCGATGTCACCGCCTAACTGTGACATCAATTCCATCGCGAACAAAGAAATTTGGCAACTCCTTTCTTTGTCGCACTTCCAAAAAATGGAATTCCTTACCAACTCACGTGTTCCCCTCCTCTTACAACCCGGGTTCCTTCAAGCGAGGCGTGAAGAGGCATCTTGCGGGCCGGCAAGGCGAAGGCGGCTAGTGCAGAACGTTTTTCCCGTCTGTACTGGCCGTCGTCGCGTTTGGACTCTACTACCACTTACCATCAGGTGGAGTAGAGTCATTTGCCCTCCCGGCGAATATAAAATATAAAAAAACGGTACGGTTCCAAGGCCAAGGTGTAAGGTGCGAATGATGGTATTAATGTTTGATAATGAAAGCTGTGGCAGACTGTATTGACGCAATATTTATTATTTATAAACCACCACGGAATTCGAAGGATCACCGGTGCGAAACAGGCCTTGCTTACCGGTGATACCTAGGCTAGTATCAATTATCTGTTAATAGCATATATCAATCAGCAGTTGCTATGTTTGCATAGAAACCCAATGTACAAACGTACACAAACATTCCTTAACTGCTCCGAGTGAACATACACTATGTAAAGTGGCAATCACTAGTCGAGGCCATAAATTAGCATTGGCAAGGACTTCATGGCTTAGCACCAAGATACAATTGTTTATTAGTACTTAAGGTAAATAATATTTAGTAATGTTATGAAGGAGACACGACAAGACAATTTGATAGTGACAATAGGAATGTAACAAAAACAGAGAAAGGAGATACACGAGTGTCGAGTATACAGAACAAATAATATTTAGAAAATAATATGATTTGTTCGGCTATGCATACCTTGCTATACCTTAAATGTTGTTAGTAATAATTTAAGTTGGGGTTGGTTCAAGACACTTTAGGAGGTTGACTAAAATCGTCACGGAGTGGTGGCCCAGAGAGTCGAGGGCAGACCATCTACCCGATGGTCAGACGACATTAGAATGCTCAATGGATGCGGACCGGGAGAATTGGCGTGCCGGTGAGGAGGCCTGTGTCCAGCAGAGGATTAATATGGGCTAAATAAGATGGTGATGATTTGTTCAAGCCAGTTTCACTAGGCCATTTCTTAGAGCTAATATCCATGGGCGACCGTCACACGATAGCATCCTTTGATAGAACTTGATGTTTTTATAAATGTTTAAATATTAATATAAAGTGGTCCGTCTTCGAGTGTACTTCGTTTATCTTCATTTGACCTTTGTCTCTAACGACTCTCGATTAAGCTTTTAGTCCTATAATATTATCATATTATATATTTACTTTCATTTTGGTTGCTAAAATATTCATATTGCTTTGGTTTATAAAATATTTCGTACGTAATTTTGTAAGTTACTAGTTTACGTCCGCGGCTTCGCACGCATGTGAGCGATTATTCTACTACTTTTTTAAAATGATTAGTTTAAAAATTTAACAATTTCATGCGTCATTAGATGGATATAATTATACACTTTACTTCACAATAATAACTTTAATGTCATATGTCTAGCAGAAGGCAGTCAATTGATTGCAGATTGAAAAAACTGAACTCAAGCTGTTTCATTGGATAAGCAATAGAAACTACCCGTTGAGAGCGTCCCGTCAAATTAAGTGTCGATGTACAATTATATTCAAAATATTTGAAATGTTTATCATAAAAATACACAAATTAAAATAGTTATTAAATATGTACCGAAGTGTAATCTATTACAAACATGAAATTCTGACATACTAAACATTACTTTACTTAACGTAGATAACAAAATTCTCAACATTCATAATATGCAAGTTTAGTTTTAAGGAAGCGTTTTATTATTATTTTATTCTTATTAATTTATTTTATTATAATTCTCTAAACAAGATTGAATAAATATTAAAAAAGCGTGTCAATACTTGTTGATTTTCAAGCATAATACACAGAGTATTGAAAAGGCAATTATTGTAATAATATGTTCTCATGTTAGTAAATATTGATTATTAATGAGATATAAAGTTTCTTTAACCCTAAAAGTAATTGTAGTATTGAACTACCGATAACTTTATATAAAATTTGGTAAAATAACGTTTAAAGTGCGATTCTTTTTTAAATTTATTTTACTAGGTAGACAAGCATATAGGTCATAATGATAAGTTATCCTGTTCACCTTAGCCTATAGACGACGCCTACGAGCCTATAATGCGCCGACAACGAGATCTAATCGTAAGTCGACTTTTATGTCCTTTGTGCCTACAATTACACTGACTCACTTCTCTCTCAAACCGAAGCAGGATTACAAAGTATTGCTGTTTGGCAGTAGAATAACTGGTTAGTGAGTACTGAGACAGGTTACTAAGAATGAGTCTTGCTTATTGAATGTAGTATATAAGAAATAAAGGTTCGTAACCTTTTCTGAAAATCCTATATTATCTATTATCTAACCCTTAAAATAAATTAAAATAATATGCAATATTTTGTTGCAGATATTTAATCACTGTAAATTTGTAAAACTAAAAGTCAAATGTTTGTTGAGTTTGCTCCATTTAGAACCACCAGTCAAGTCACCTCCAGATCCTGCAGGTGTTGTCTTTGGAGGCGATGATGATGGCGTCCCCTGCGTAAGAATACGCGCAAGAGAATATCTCGCCCTGATGACCGGATAGCACCTAAAAATAAGATTTAGTGTAGAAAAAAAAATCCATAATAGCGAAGTAAACAAAAAAAATGTAGAACTCGTTAAAAACAAATAAGCACATAAACATTTCTCTTTACAGAGGTTGCCTGGAAGAGATAACTATAAGTGATAAGGCCGCCTTTGCATACTAGATGTTCTTAAGATACTTGTTATTATACGTTACTAAATGTTTGTAAAGTGTGTGCAATTAAGGATTAATAAATAAATAAATAAAATAAACAAATGAAATGGAATCAACGACATTTGACATGGTAACTTTTATTGGGTCATTTTTGGAGCGACTAGAAGAGGGTCAGGCAATTGAAATCGTTGTCGATTTAGCAGTTGAACGACTAAGTCGCTTTGTATAAACATTGAACGTTGCTTAATTTAAATAAAAGTTCTTAGCGAAAGTATTGTATTGAATGTTAATTTGTTGTACAATTATCTGGTACTAGGTGGTAAAAGAAAACATCGTGAGGAATCTGATAGAAAATATTAATAATAATGTTTTAAACAAAATGCAAGAAAATCTTTATGAGTGTTTAAAAATAACATATTATGTAGGACATTTTTTTGTTGTTTTTTTTTTTGAACACGTGAAATGCTTTTCCCATGCTAAACAGTAACGTACGCAATAGTATATTTGGTTCGTCTTGCTAAACTAAACTCGCAAGACGTTAATGTTTTTATAATAACTATATTTATACTTCCGTTTCTCACGATGTTTCCCTTACCGCCAAGTAACAGATACATTGTAACACACCAATGCATTTAGCATAACAATTCACTAGTGCTTCTCCGCATTTTAATTCTATCTACTCACCCATCCTGGCTCAGCTTAACTCAGCGAAGCAGCGTAATAATATAAGCGTCTAACCTGAGACCTGTGCCCGAAACATTTGCGCATTATATTACCTGGACACAGTTCCCTGTGGTGGTGTTCCAGACCCGTGCGCTTCGATCAGCTGAGGCAGTCAACAGACAACCCCCTGCTGGACTGAAACACACCTAAAGAACAATATTTCTTTAAATAATAAAAATAGTTCATATACTTTAAGACTTTCGCTATGTATATACGCAATTTATATATTATATTGCATGATGCAACTTTTTTAAAATGTTTAGTTGTCTAGTTTGTATTTTAAAGGTACTTATATTAAAGGGCTGTCGTGACTACGAATGACGCTTTTGTTTCTAACCATCCGAATACTATATAGTTTTGGGTTTGGCAAAAATATAATCTTAATCTTTGAAATATATAAGAATTTCTATATTACTTAGGACTTATATTAAATAAACTAAACAATTACCATTTGATTCAACATGAGTTCATTAACCTATAGTTCTTACTCATTAAAATATACATATTTACATTGTTTCTGAATAGTAGGAACTAGTGACGCGCATAAGCTTTTGAATATTCAAATACTCATGCAATCACGATCATATTCAAATTGAAAACGATTTGGGTACAAGTGTGCGGAGCTACGACCAGATGTAAATTTGTAACATTATTAAATCAAACATTATTTATTTATTTGGATCTCCAACAGTTGTACATTACACACATACATAACACTTTTTACATTAACATAAAACTAACTATGCACAAACGATTACAGGAGAACACACCATTCACAAACACAATTACAAAAATATACAAATCAAAAAGAAAATAAAAATATTTAAATAAAGAACAAAAACAAAAACAGAAACAAAAGGTAGGAACTAAATAAATTTTTAAACAAATTAACAGTTTATACTAAAAATAACATCACATTTTTTCATGATGAGAGCCCGTCACAACCAATGTCCAGTGTTACTGTGTTTGTTTACACAATAATTATATTCTCGCGATATTCGCGATATTGGAGCATTCTGTCCAAGTTTCTTCCGAGTGCGGTCAATTTTAAAGAACGGACATGGGTTGCGAGGAGGTCTTCTAGGAACATTAACATTTTAACAAGTCTCAGAATCGTCTATTGACATAAAACAAAATAAATCTTCTAAAATATATATCTACGTATGTAATGAAAGAAGGTTTAAAGTAGTAACTTCAGAGTGCCTTGCCGGCTCATTGGTAGGATCTATATTCCGGACCGTTATGAACCGAACAGTTTAAGAACTGACATAATATAAATGGAAAAAATCTAGTCTCGAAATTATCGATATGAAAATAATGATAATGCTGGTTTTAAATTGATTCTATTATAAATGTGATTGTGTGATGTGTGATGAAATTTGTGTTTATAATTCATCTCGTGCTTGACGGTGAAGGAGAACATAGTGAGGAAACCTGCACGTGTCTAATTTCATTGAAATTCTGCCACATGTGTATTCTAGCAACGCGCATTGGAGCAGCGTGGAGGAATAAGCTCCAACCCTTCTCCTGAAAAAGGAGGGAAGGCCTTAGCCCAGCAGTGGGACATTAACAGGCTGTTACTGTACTATAAATGTGAAAAAAGTCCGTCTCTTTAAGTAGATACAGACACAACTACTATGTAATCGTTTTTTATTTTAAATTTAAGATGACAGTAAGATACCGAAGTCAAATTACAGTTTTTTTAATTTATTATTGGGTAGGCAGATGAACAAATGAGCCACCAGATGGTGAGTTGGTAAGTCAGTTATTTCGCTAACTACATGATGAATACATGTGCTTCGTGTAAACAATATTTTGATTTACAGTGTACAGTAGTTAGTGAATCAAGCTCATAGGCGACTGCCTGATTCATCGTGTCCTATGATGAAAGTGTAAACTGAATATGAGAAATATAATCCACTCTAAACGCCATCAATGCACCGTCAGCCACGGGATTAGATTATATGTCCCTTGTGCTTGTAATTAAACTAAATCGCTAACCATTTAAACAGACAATAAAACGATAGAAAGTTCTGCTGTTTGTGTATGATAAATTGGTAAGTATATCGTATCTACTACATATCCTGCACATATCCCTATAATTTTTTTAACCGCTAGAAAAACGCAATACGCATTTCCCCCATGGAAACAGTGGTGGATGGGGGGTATGTGGGGCTCGCCAATGTCCAAGGCGCCGAGTGCGCCCCGAACATATTTATAGTGGAATTTATAGTGAAATAACCACTAAAAAACCAGCGGTACGCTCTCCGCCGAGAGACTTTCGACGAGGAGCGCCACGGGATCGCTTGCGCATGCTACCGTGGAACATACCCCTACCAATGCTAACTTTTAATATAAAAAGTTTCAAATCTGTTATGTGTGCATTGTTGTTCATTCTCACCTTCGAGACCTCCTCCCGGTGTCCCTTCATGACGGCGAGCTCCTTGAAGTCCGAGCGCACGTCGTACACGCGCGCCGAGCAGTCGCTGGAAGACGTCGCCATGCGCTGGCCCGCCCAGTCGAAACATATGTCTAATACCTAAACAAGTATGTTCTATTAAAACGAGAAAAAATATACGTGATAATTAAGCTACATCTAGAAAAAAAAAACGTTGTAAATGAAATCAAGTACATACCTACTTTTTAAAACTTCAGCGTTCAAAATCAGAATATACTTTATTTAAGAAGGCTCTTGCGATCATTTGGATGATTAAATTAAATTTAAAGTTACCACCGGTTCAGAACGTAGGTTCTACCGACAAGAACCAGCAAGAAACTCACAACATACATTAAATACAACGGAAAATATACGTTTTACGTAAAATCTAATTTGTTTTATGAGTTTTTACTTTACATCACGTGTTAGATCGTATGTTGGGGTAGCGACGGACATGGAATAAACAAAAGCTGATTGTTAAACGGTTTTATTGCACTGTGATTTAATCTCGAAACTGAATACGACTATATCTTAATTAAGTTTCTTAAAAAATGAAGTCTATAATGGTATTATATTTTATTTTAATTTTATACTTGTATGTAAAGCTATGTATTATAAATTACATAATCTATTAACCAGATTATATGTTAAAAACTAATTAGGCATAAGATTATTGTACTACATACATACATAGATACATACATACATACATAATACATACATACATAGTTCTGAACATTTTTCTACTACTGTGTTCTGTTTCACTTTTGTAGTGATGCACCCACGTGGGATCACTACAAAAGTGATATAAATAAGTATAAATAAAACATATGCATATCGTTACCACTATTGAAACGATTTACTTGGTAATATGGCTTTGTGCAAGCCTGTCTGGATAGGTACCACTCACTCATTATATATTCTACCTCAAAGCAGCAATACTCTATATTTTTGTGTTCTGGTGTGAAGGTAAGTGGTAAGTGAACCAGTGAACAATAGGCACAAGTGAAATAACGCCTTAGTTCCAAAGTTTGGTGGCGCATTGGAGCTGTAAGGTGGCTCACTTGTCAGTACGCTATTATAAGGTTAGTTAGTATACCTCGTCGGTGTGTGAGGCAACGGTAGCGAGACAGGTGCTACTGCGGGCGTCCCAGAGACGAGCGCTGCCGTCCAAAGACGCTGAGCCCACCAGCGAACTGTCCCAATTGAACTGGACGTTCGAGATTTCACCTTCGTGACCGCGTAACACCGAGACACGTCTGTCGAATTACGTAATACTAGCTTTATGTTCCACCCGCAACAAACGCTACTGATCTGTTCCCCTGGGTCATAGCGTGACGTTGTATGGTTTATAATCCTTCTCAATAAAAAATTAAAAATTGTCTGTCACATCGTACGTATATAGATACGTATATAGATACGTACATTAGTACGTATATAACCGTTATGTACAACGGTTATACAAAGCAGATTAAAGCTGAGTCTTAAGCTTCTATCATAGTCAATTCCATGCGCTTAAACTGCCCTGGATTCGGCATCTTCAAATTGGAACTGAGAGCTACTTACCAAAACTCATTCAAAATGAATATGATGTGAAAAATCCATAACATACTCCTGGACTCTCGTATCCCACAGTGATATTGTCCCGTCAAAGGAACCAGTTACGAGTCTCTGGCCCTCATTGGGGTCAAACTGCAACGCGATCACCTCCGCCGTATGCCCCGCGTATGTTTTAATTTCAGCGCCTGAATAATAAATTACGTTTTAATCGTTCAAAAAGACGTAATTACAAGCGATAGACCGCTGACTAACAACTATATAATAAGAATAAGACTACAGAATTTCTTCTAGAATTTCGTTCCATCAACTGTGTTACAAGTTTAAGTGGACATCTTGTGATGATCCTTACATCGCCGGTCTTTCTTGTGTTTATATCGACTAAAATCATAATATTTTAACATAGAAGCTATGACTTTAATAATTCAACATTTTGAAATCACCACCGGTTCGGAAAATAAACTCTTAGACCTGAGAAGACCGGCTGACAAGATCTATGGATACTGTTACAGCAAATTAATATAATTATACATTTAAAAAAAAGTTTAATTGGCTTTTGTTTAATAAATCGCCAACGTGCATATATGTACTAATATAGGCATGAATATCTTATAAAGCACCTAAAGTACATAACAGCAAACGATTTGTTGTAACAGTATTTTGGTCCTTAATTTTTCTTAACAATATTATTTGTTATTGGTTTGAGTTTCTCACCAGCAAATGGGTTTTTAAGTATTGATGGTATTGTTACATGCACTTAGTACATGGTAATTCTCGTAATCGACTTTAATTAATCATTAGACTGATTTATTGATTTTGAGTATTATTTAATATATAGCTATATTCAAGGCTTACTATTCGATGTATATTATTATGATTGTTATTAAATATAATTTATATTGCGCCTGATAAAAAAATAGAGCAATGTTGTATATTGTGTAATTAAATATTTTAAAATGATCGAGTTTAATATAAATAATATTCCAAATTGTTTTTTTATTAATTTATTTCTTAATTTTGCTTAAAAAACTAACCTGTCCCAGCATCATACAACTTAGCAAGATGGTCCATCGAACCAGTAGCGACGTACTCTCCCTTGGGACTGAACTGAGCGGCCACAACTTCCCCGCTGTGACCCCACAGAGTGGCGAGACATTCACCTGTCTCCGGGTCCCAGATTTTCGCTGTCTTGTCGAAGGAACCAGTTAACACTCGATTGCTGGTCGATTTAATGGAATAAATTATTTTTCTATTTCATAGTTATTTCAATGTCTTACATAAATTGTTTAATAATGTCTTTTTAATCTGTGCCAGATATTAGTTCGTTTAAAATAAAGCCTTCTCAAATAAATAAATCTTGTTTAACTTACCACGCTGGAAAATTGAAACCGACAGAGTAAACCACATTTTGATGACCCGTCAGAGATTTCAGCTCCTTGCCGATCTCCACGTCCCATACCTTACAAGTTCTGTCATAGCTACCCGAAAGACATCTGTAATAGACGACTGTGGCGTATTAAATAAAAATAAACTTAAAAACAGAAATTTTGGCAGATGTGAAATGTCGAAACTGATGGTTTTTGAAAAAAAAAAATCTAAATGAATAGGTATGGTATGTAATAAATACAAACTTAGTTTAGCTTATATATATATATATATATATATATATAATATTCTCGCTCGCTCTCGATTAGACACGCCACGCCTACACAAGTAAGTAAAGCGCGATGGCGGATGAGGAAACATAACAGCATAAGAGGGCGCCATACCGTTTGTCGTCGCGGCATACGAGTCGGTCTCATTCTCAATCCACGACCATAGACAGAAAGTGTGCCTTATTTTATAATAACAAGGCATTACGCAATACATAATAGTTATTTACATTTTACGTACTACCGTCACATACAAGTAAGTCGTCATCCGTCATGAACATCAATATTCGATTCGCGACGGTGACGGAAATGATTGCAGGTTCAATTTCGATTCGCGTTGTTTTCTCATCGTTGGTCGTAATATGATGCGAAAAATGTTTATCGAAAAATAACTGTAGGTAAATTGTATACTAGATCATATTTACACAATCGCTAAAGCTAGTCATAACAATTTAATTTGCAGTAAGCAAATGTACCTAATGCTTGTTAAAATAATAATTTATTCCAATATGTTGACGGCCTCGTTGGTTTAGTGGCTTGATATAAGGCCGCAGACCCGGAGGTCCTGGGTTCAATTCCCAATTGGGGCCAATAAAAAGTTATTGGGTTTTTCTGTCAGAAAATTCTCAGTAGCATCCCGAGTCTGGAAGTTGAAGTTGAACTCCCGTGCCTCGGAAAGCACGTAAAGCCATTGGTTTTGCGCTTGAACTCGTTCCGGTCATGTCGTATTGCCGTCTCATAGGATTATGAGAGTGAGGGAATAGAGAGTGCACCTGTATTTACGTACACACTTGTGCACTATAATATCTCCTGCGCAGTTGGCTAATCTTTCTTAAGATTGGCCGCCGTGGCCGAAATCGGTCTGGAGGACTTTATTATATTCCAGCCGATTTGCGTAAAAGTATTGGGCAGTAGTTACATTCCTAATTACAGCAAACAACAGATTCATTGATGATATAATTACGGTGGTCATATTATTGTAAGTTTGTAATCGCTCTATATAAAAACAAGTAAATTAATGGCCGAATAATGTATACTACAAATATAAATATAACTCTCTCTGTCTGTTACGCTTTACGGCACGAACTCTGAACCGATTTTGATGAAATTTGATGTGAAGTAAGCTTGAACCCCTATGAAGGTTTACATATATATGAAGGAATATAGGTTACGTATACCAATATCTCCTGCCTTTCCTAATATGCGAGCGAAGCCGTGGGCGAACACTATTGTTAGGATAAAATGGATAGAAAGAACAAGTTGATTTAAATTGAATATAGCTTGTAAATACTTGGTCAGCGATACTGAAATTTCATGTTTTTAATTTTTGTTTATTATTTCTCTTGTTGCGTTGGCGGTAAAGAAAGACAATGAGGACACCTTATGTGTATGGTATGCTACCCCATGGTATGAAAAAATTTTAAACTGTCTGTTTAGACCGAAATCAAATCCATAAAATTTATTGGCACAATGAAGGCATTAATTCTAGGACTAAATTTCTAGTCCCCCGTAGTCTGAAACTGTATAAGCCTGACGACTAACTAAATCGAATAAGCAGTTGAACAAAACATTAGAAGTAGAGTAAATTAACCTTATATCAATTTAATATTATAGGTATTATACCTGGTACCATTTTTGTCAAAACAAACATTTGTCAATGGTAGCACGTGAGTCTGCAAGGTTTTGTAGATGTAGAAACGCTTGCCCGTCGGTCCTTCGTGTTCTATCCTCTTCTTTAACGTGTCTAGGCACTGTTCCAGTTGTTCGCAGACATCCTCAGTAATCAGGAGCTCTCGTTTGTATAGATTTCTCGCTATTTCTTTTGTATCAGAACTGCGAATAAAATAGTTTTAAATACGATTTCGTTAATACTTCATAATCAAGAAAAGTTGTATACTAAAACTATAACAGATTCTAGAACTAAGATAATAAGTATAAAAAAGATAAAGATTAATTAAAGATATTGGTAATTTTAGATTAAAGATGAAAAGCTGAACTCGACTAATTTCCTAACACTAATATATTATATACTTATTGAACTATATGTTGTTGCAATACAAGAATTTTATATTTGTATTGGACGAGTTGAAACTGGTATCTACAAGTTTTTTCCCGGTTTATCTAGATATTACTTACATACTTTCTAAATCCTTAGTAGTTGAACGTACCTAACTATTACCAGCGTACAAATGTCGAATATTCCCGATAGAGTGATGATTAAAAGTAATTTGCAAAAGTTCACTTATATAAAGTACTTATTTCAAATCAATGTATTATTAACAATATAATTAGATTTATAACTCACTTGCTGTTAAGGTCCAGGAGGTCGATGTCCTTGTTCTTAAGAATACCCTTTTGCAAGTACTCCAGGACTATACCCGGAGGATAGTATCTAAGATGAAACTTTAGCAACTTCATTGTAGTTTAATTTTTTTTTTTATAAATTATATACCATTTTTCTATTGACTGAGTACAGTTTAAAAAAATGACATTTCATCAATAGCGCGGTTGCCTTGGTGAAGGTTAAGTCGAAGGAGTTTCAGCTGCGTTTTCCTGAATATACAACACTACAACCTTTTCGTTGCTAAGCAATAATAATAAGCAATTCGTATCTGACCTAGATGGTATTATTTGACCTAAATAATATTTTATCAAGTCGATATAATTTTATTTCTTTCAATATTTACCGGAACATAGTAATACTGAATATTGCTGTTTGGCGGTAGTATATCTGATGGATGGTACCTACCCAGATGGGCTTGCACAAAGCCATATCACCAAGTCGAATCTACTTTTACGTAAAGTTTTATATAATTTCATAAGTCCTATCCTTGGAATAGCATATTATCTAAATGGTAGGAAATAACAATAAATATATTTTATATGATTTAATGTTGTCCGTTGTGAGTCATTAACTCTAGCTTAGGTAGTTCATCATGCTAAACGATTGCATGTTTTTTGTCCGTTGTACAACAGCGGATGTACATACCTACCGGATATTGGCTTGTAATCGGAATTAATAGAATTCAAAAGAAGAATATGACTAATTTTACAATTGTGTTATTTTTTTGCTGTTTTATTTAGTCACCTTCAAAATCTATATTCAATTTAGAAACTTTATACTTGTTTCTTAACTGCCTAAATTCTAGGACCGGTTCGGAAATAAGCACCTCTGACCCGAGAAGAACCGGAAAGAGAAAATTAGCGGTTTCTCTCATATCAATTATATCCTATTTATATACCAAGTTGATTTCATAATATAAAATTATATCTAACAGAAGGCTATCCGCTTTATTCCCAAGGTGTGCATTTATGTAAAATGTCAGTATTTTTGTAATACGTATTTAGCATACAAACGGAAAATAAATACATTTTTGGAAACATTTTTGAAAAAATACATCGCCCTTTTCATCAATATCTCTTTGGTCTGAAATACATAACCGAACCCTACTGATATGCAATAAACACGGCAGATAAAAGGAACAAAATACACTGGCTCACTTAGTAATAACATTTATAAAATTAAAGTACATACATAGTATATATATGTTTAATCATAGGTCTAGCCTCGTATCCTATCAAGAATTTATGTAAATAAAAAGAAAAACCGTATATTAGACCTCTTTCTACGAACTGTAAATATCTATATCCTAAACCTGTTCCTATAAGCCTAGTGCCTTCAAGATTGTCTAGAAACAATGAAGTGCCCCAGTTCTTGTAACCCGCGGCGTATACTCTGTGGTGGAATGGTGCCGCAGCACGGATCGGAACATTATGGAAATGATAACCAGTCGCTAGTTGAACTAGATCAACTTGTACAAGAAGTACGATGAGCGGGTAAGCTAAGATATAGGTTTCCAATACTGAATTCAGTATTTTCTTTATAGAATAGGAAGACGGACGAGCATATAGGCCACCTGATGGTAAGTGATCACCAACACCCATTGGCATTGTAAGAAATGTGAAGCATCGCTCACATAGCCAATGCGCCACCAACCTTGGGACCTAAGATTTTATGTCCCTTGTGCCTATAATTACACTGGCTCACTCATCCTTCGAATCGGAACACGATAATACCAAAATTTGTGTAAAATATTTTAATTATATTTTTATTTTTCCCGAGAAATTTAGCATAGGGTCTTAGAGTTCAGGCGACATTTTGGATAAGATTTACGAATTTTTACTTACTCGATTTCGGCCCCTGTAACTAGGGGGCTCCGAACCTTTAATACGGCTGATGCGGCGGTAGCTACGCCTTTGTATGTAAGGGTGGCCTACGTTGTCGCCTTAATTAGTCTGTGACGAGACTAGACGAACTGCAAAGTTCTACGCGACGAGATGCGACGCGATGAAATGATGACTCTCCAAATTTATTATACTCCAAATAAGATATTTGTTGCCTTGTTTGTTCGTGATAATGATGTAAACTTGCCCACGGTCAAACTAATAATGAACTGAGATCGCCGCGTTTGTCGCTTACGTACGATTACAGAATAGGACACATGTCGCGTGAAATATTGGTCGCATCCCGTCGCTCATCGAGGACGACGTCCCACTTCTATTCAGACTCTATTCTAAGATTACATAGCGCCTTTCAACTCATGGACCATTTATACACGTTTTGTTTTTGCTTTTGCGAATTGAGGTATGCAGTTAAATTTTCTTGTTTTTTTTTAATTTTTATTTTGTTTTTAATTATACGAATAAACCTTGTAACCGTCAGACAAAAGTTTTATTTCATAATAAATGCGATGTATAAAGAAATAAAGATGCTTACAATGTATACATAAATATTTATACGTTTCCTTTATTTATGTATTTTGGTCTACGTGTGGATTACGTGAATTTTATAGGACAATAGGTTCAATCCGGTTGCTTACTTCGTTAATTTGCGAAAGAAACCATGTATTGAATAAATATTTGAAACATGTATGCTGCAAAACCAATTAAGCAGAGTGGTAGATTAAGTTTCAAACCTTGTAGTAGAGGGTAGATCTTTACCTAGCAGTAGGACATGTACCGGCTGTTACTTTACTGAGTAGCTAAAGCCGGTAAAGGCAAATACATAATTGAATGAAAACAAACATATGTGTATTTTATTATCGTTGTTTGAATTATTTATATTGACACCTCATATCCAGTGGCGTAGCTATCGTAGGGCCAAGTGGTGCATTGCAATAGGTCCCCGGAGCTCAGGGGGCCCTCTAACCTCAGCTTTGAAAAGAAAAGAAAAAAAAAGAAATCTGTGTGGACGGGGAATTCTGATAAAAATCGTTTTTTTTTCCTTTATTGATCTCATCTGCATAATAAATATTCTGTATTGTCATGTGCGTCGTTGTTTATTTATTCATATTTTCTTCTATAAAACACATAGTGATTCAACCCCTCATAGAGACAACGTACGGATTTAGCCTACTAAGGATAAGTTTAACTTACTATTTCCTATTCTTGTTCCTATCTATAATTTTGAAGGCTAATACAAGTTCAAGCTACGCGGAAAACAGGGATGAGGGCCCGATTCTTTCCTTATGCACCGGGGCCCTTGTTCACCTAGCTACGCCACTGCTCATATCTTTATAATTATTATATTTTCTCGTAAGTCAATAGTAAAACGTTTGAAGCTACAATATATTGCATTGTTCTGAGTTGTGTAAGACGGTATAATTATACATATTGTCGTAAGGTTATCACCTTGTATTGTTTGCAAAAACTTTACTACATTGAGAATATTATTTGCAATGGATTTGTCTGCTATTTCAATTTTATATTTATAACATCAAATAATTACAATTTTTAAGCCGAGATTTTTATGAGAGCCGGGATGGCCTTGTGGCAAGAACGCCAGAATCTTAATCGATGGTCGTGGGTTCAAGCTCCGGCAAGCACCACTGATTTTTCATGTGCTAATTTGTGATTATAATTCATATTGTGCTTGACGGTGAAGGAAAACATCGTGAGGAAACCTGCATGTGTCTAATTTCACTGAAATTTTGCCACATTTGTATTCCACCAACCTGCATTGGAGCAGCGTGATGGAATAAGCTCCAAACCGTCTCCTCAAAAAGGGAGAGGAGGCCTTAGCTCAGCAGTGGGACATTCGCAGGTTGTTGTCTGTAACTGTAACAATGTTTAAACATTCATGTACATAGCGCCGGCCCTGGGGTAGAGCGATCGTTCTCGGCGCTAGGTAGCAATGGGAAGCGAAAATACCAAAAACAATTTCCATAGATACATAAGCGTTGTTTGATTTTTATAAACGTGGTGGTTATTATTTATGTAACAATAACTGAAATGCAATTTACGTGAAGTGAAAACGTCGACCAAAAACGTGAAGTGAAGACGTCGGTGCTGAAAAACAATCTCGCTCTACCCTGATCAAGGACCAGGGCCTTATACTTGATAATCACTTGTGGTGTTATGTTTTTGCACCCGTCTGGCCTGGATAGACACATAAACACCAATGCCTTGAGTTAGCCAGTGTAATTACTGGCACGGAGGAAAATATCGTGGAATCCATGTTTGGCGTAGAAAATGATAACGTTAGCGTTGATATGGAAATATAAATTAAATACTTTTGGCAGTGCGAATGTTTCCAAATATCACATTAAAAATGCAAACTTTTGAAGCATGAACTTACAACTTAACATGTGTGGTTTTGTGATGCTAAGGTAATGTATGATTAAATAAATAAAAAATTAACAAACATTATACACTATTGTTTGTAGTGTATAATGTTTGAGCACATTGATGAGACCTCATTGTATATGTAAATCTTCAAAAAAATTGCTTGAATATGTAAATAAGTTTTGTTTACCTTTACCCCTTCGATTGGAATATATTTATTATATTAACTCAAAGAAATCCTACATCGATTTAGCTCTCGAAATAAGGTATCTCATAACTTGGAGATGTATTCAAAATTAAAAATTTTGAATATTAAATATTATTTGAATTAAAAATGTATGGAACTAATAAATAAATTCCCTACATACACTATTTCTAAGGTAAACTAATTTGACCTGACTTTCTATCATTTGCTACCAGACACATAACAAAAAGATATTTATTATGGAATAAATTAAATTCTACGCTATGAAGACTTAAAAATACTTACGAAGCCCAGCTTATAAAGCTCCTTAGTCTTAAATCGTCACACGTCAAAAATGCTGCGATGTTTCCGATAGGGTTTCAAGAAGGTTTCTTTTACAGGGATAATTATAATTGCGCTTAATTTTCAATCGTTTTATTATTTATTAACATAATTTAATAATTCTACATAAGGTAACTGTATTTCTGTTATGATTTTTAATGAGTTTTGAAAAATCACATTTATTTTTTTATAATCAATTACAAGTTTTTTTATATAAAACTAAAAAAAAAGTTAAATTATATAGCTAAATTTAGGATTTTTAACATAATTCCACGCGCTACGCGATATTAGCAAGTTATTATACCTTTTTTATATAAAGACAATAACTTGTATTTCTGTGTGTAAATTTAATTATATTATATATCTTCTATTCCTATTTATGTGATTACTCTAACAGACATTAGTAGATTTAACTTTCTTTATGTAATAAATAAATAAATTATTTGATCAAATGTAACGGTAATTGAAAGCAAATTATTTGTTAATATTTGAGTTCACAAAACTAGAAACATAGATATATCTAGCAAATGTTTAAGCTTTCTTTATTGTTATTGGTAACGTATTAAATTTTAATAAATTAATATGATAAAATGCAATTGGTAAGAAAATTGCAGATATTTAAAAAAAATAGTAACTTTTTTGTATATTCTTATGATCTTCATGTACATATAACAATTTGTATTTACAAATATAAACGTTAGTATAACAGATAATAAAATACTAATTGATAATTACGTTTAATTTTATTATTAAGTTAATTTACTGAAACAGTAACGTTTCACTCCAACGTTACACAAATAACGTTGCAATCTTAGCGGCAAACACTCTCTTAGCGGCTAAGTGTCACATTAAAAAACTGCTATCCAAAGCGTATGTGTAAAAAGCCCCGGGGGCTCACTAGTAATTGTATATAATGGTGAAAGTATAATTAAAATCAGTTTAGCAGTGAAAGGATTTGAAATCGTTATGTTGTTGCTCCATATATGTATAACTTGCAGTATATATTTATAGTATACAATAAGAATAACATTTTTTTTTGATGAGATACGTATCTTAATCGAAGATCGCGAATTCAAATGCGAACAAGCACTACTGAATTTTTTTTTTTTGTATTTATAATTTATGTCGTTGTATTAAATATTCTGCCATATGTTCATATAAAAAAGTAAAATATCGAACTTATAACATTTTTTTTTTCATTTGTTTAAATAATACAAAATTTAACAAACCATGACCACATACCATAGAGCCATGCAAGTTTTGTCTGTCTGTGTATTACATATTCAAGGATCTATTTTTCGATTAATGCAAAAATACGTCGTTTACTCAGGGTATGTTACTGGCGATAAACTACTTTTATGAATATTAATATATACTACTAAAACTTGCTTAGTCATAATAATGGAATAAAAAAATAATCACTCAAGTGTAAAAATCCATAGTTTCCATACACATTCTGCC
Source organism: Nymphalis io (assembly GCF_905147045.1). Classification (NCBI taxonomy): domain Eukaryota; kingdom Metazoa; phylum Arthropoda; class Insecta; order Lepidoptera; family Nymphalidae; genus Nymphalis; species Nymphalis io. The sequence goes on from NC_065888.1 coordinate 935,645, forward strand.
ACCCTACATTTCCGGTCAAACAGGTTGCCACGCGGTCCTTGACCAGGTAAGGGATACCTTTTTTACAATTATTATCGATGTTTTTTTATCGACATTATATAAAATGTTATATTTAAATTTTTAATTGACAAGTAACACTAAGCTTTTTTACTCAAACGCGTTTCTTGGGTTCATGGTCTTTGCTATCCAAATAAAAAAAAAAGCGACACATGATATTTTAATATCTCTAATTCATCCGCATTTTTGGTTTTTTGATTTGTTGGCAAAATACATATATTAATTAATAGTCTTATATATTTTAGGTATCACAGAAACGGCTCTGACGATTTAATTCAAACTTTGTATTTAGATTGGACTTGTTTTTTAATTTTTTTTTTACATGTTTCTTTCCTGAAAAAACGCAATTCTATATATGTAATAAATATGTTAACTGCTGTAACATTGTCATAATTTGATATAAGATTGACATTAACATTTACGTTATCATTATAATGTCTTAATTAAGCTGTAAATAACTACCATTTATCAAACTGCGACACTTGTAATACATTTGTGAATATACAAAGTTATTGACTTTAATAACTTCATACTCAGTATTTAGATTTGCAAATAATATAACTGTCTGCCTTTCAGATAAATAAAATAAAGACAAAGTACTTAATATATATCAATACATCTAATTCTTTATATAAAAATATAAATTTATCCAAAACAATTAATATACAATCATAATACATTATTTTGTTGGCTGTGTCGAATAAAGAAAAATATTATTTCATGATTACATATAAGCATTATCGATATTAAGTTTGTTATTATGTTACCAGCACTAGCGGCGCGCGCGCCGCACAGTCAGCTTCGCGACAGGTGAAACGGTGCACGTTTCGCGCGTAAAATACAATTCAAAATTCGAACCACGTCTTGCGTACCGCAATTCACTTTTACTTTTCCCGTTCTTATATAATATTTAATTCGTTATCTGTACTGCGTTTTGATCGTTTAATTGTGAAAATAATATTTGAAGAAATAAGTAATTATTAAAATGTTCAGTTATTGTTGCGTTGTGATTATTGTGTTGTGCTAATGTTTATAGTGTGATACCATAGGGATGCGAGTTCTTAACTCGCTTAGACAAGTCAGCTGATCTTTGTTTGTCAGCAGGATCTTCGCGCAACAAAACACAGGTGCTTATATCAAATTTCTCTATTATAATATAAATAGATACATCGTATAATATATGATGTACACGTACAAAACTTTGTAATTATATTTAAAATCATTGATACTTAGTTACAGAATCGTAAAATAAAATATCTTGAGTTCATTTAAACCCATCTTTAATTGTTATAAGAGTTTATTCGTTCTATGTAACTTTAAAATAAACACATACCGTACATAATAACAAGCAATTATAAAAAGCATAAAACGTAAAAGAAACTGAATAAGGGCTTAAAAAAATTAAAAACTAATTTGAATTGCAAATGTCAGTATTGCGGCCATTTTTAATTATGAATTATTCGAATAAATTACTATCATATTATATCTACTCCTTTGTAAAACCCTTTTAACTTACAATGTTATTACAACTAAAAAGGATAATTTAATCATTTATTACCAAATAAGTTTATATTAAAGATTATTTAACCTTAGCTTATTTAACACAAGCTGTAGGAGATTAACGACCGTGAGCTGATATTTTACTTCAAAAGTTTCTAGGGCACATTAAAAAAAATTATTATCTGTATAATTAAGAACAGCAATAAAACCTTTTTTTATTTAACACATGCATAATAATATGTGTGTGTAACTGTAAGCTTTAAATTGGACTAGATTTATGTTGTGAAGTTTATCGCTAAGGATAAACGATTGGCCGTGTGAACAATATATGTGATTATATTATTTAATTTTAACTTAATAGTATTGAATTATTACATTGAATACTATTCCACAATATCTTATTATTTAACACTATTACTGTCCATCACGAATTCGCCCGCAGGAAGTTATAAAATTACATACAAATATCCTACCTTATTCAATTCAAATATTTCTCTACAACCTAGTCGTATAGCTTATTCCAGTCGAAGGTGTAGAGATAAACGATATTCCATGTTAATACAAATAGTTCTGCTATAATAAGCACTATAAAGACTTCTTGATATTAATCATGTAATGTGTGTAATCATCATTAATAAATATATATTAATATATTTATTTATAATACAACACAATTCCACACAAAAGTTTCGATAACTTCTTCACTGACATAGAAGACGCCATTTTTCGCAAATCCATAGTGAAAATCATAGATTATAAAAGATATCGACCAATGACATCGCGTCATGTTAATGTTGTTTATTTGTGTTTACTCTTCTTGTGGTTGGAATAGGCTATACGTGTTTTGTTCAGTAGTATACTGCTTACAGGATTGATTAGCAATCGATATACATTGATAAGAATTTGATAGCATTAACGTAATTTTGAACTCACACGTTGACCTTTTCTTCTCTGTTATCTATTTACGAGCATTTGCAAGAGACTGCTTATTACTTTATCTAGACTTAACAGGATACCTATCAGCATCAGGCTAACAGTGTTTAAATAGCATTTGCCATATGCAAACTTTCGAAGCAAGCAGTTAAATTTCTAGAACAAAAACTTTTTTATTATTAAACGAGCCATTTGGGTCTAAATGAAATATTTATATCGTAATATATAATAATTGGTATAAGCGATGCAAGCCAGTAAAGTGCTCCCAGCCGTGATATTTTCCGACATCTTCAATCTTTCATATTTTAATCAATTTAGTCAAAACTATATAACCATAATACACCAAACTAGAAACTAAAGTCACCGACATCGCGCGTAGAATTAGCTCGCTGAAGTGGAAGTGGGCTGGTCATGTCTCCAGGCGCATTGATGGCCGATGGAGCCGACACGTGTTAGAGTGGAGACCACGCTTAGGCAAACGTAGTGTAGGACGCCCTGTGAAAAGATGGGCCGACGATTTAAAAAAGGTGGCAGGTTCGGGATGGACGCGGACTGCCCATGATCGGGATGGTTGGCGTTCTATGGGGGAGGCTTTCGTCCAGCAGTGGACGGCAAAAGGCTGAAAAAAAAACACCAAAACTTTCGACATGAATCACCCTGTCCATTAGTTTTTGAGTTTATTGCGTTCAGACAGACAGACGCGATGGAGAAACTTTTTTTATAATATGTAGTGATGTATAAAATTCACACGTCTGGTTAGAACATTACACTAATAAGACTACACTAATAAACTAAAATGAAATTTTATACTATAATTACTGAATCGCGGTTCTGTTATTTTTCTACAATTACGTATTAGCTAGCAATATTATGTAAATGTACTACTTTCAAGTGGGTATTTACAGTAACATTGGATTGTAATTTTTCTCCAAGTTTCCTACTGTCTAACATTAACTTGAATTATTGTTGTTTTACATAGTATGGTAAACATAAGTTTTGTAATGTTTCCTTATCGTACGTTTTCTTATAGCGTTTAAAACAATTTTATGGATTGCATTCTGTCTTTGTATCAGTAATAAGGAGATATAATAGTCTCAGCGTCTACGCAAACAGGTGCACCTCTATTATTTCACTCTCATAATCATATGGGACGGTGCAAACCACGGTACGATACACGAAACGACCGCAGAGAGATCAGTCCTAGAACCAATGCTTTTAGATGCTTCTAGATTCTGCTTTAATGATATAGTTTTTATATTATTACAATGTTTAAATAACCAGTTCTAGTTTTAGTATTAGTCAGCTTGATACACTCACGAGTGCAATACATGCGGATAAATGGTGATTTCCGTAAACAAATGATTACAATTTGTTAGTTAAATTGTCATACCATAGAGAACATTCCTCGATAAGTAAATTGATAGTACAAGGTTTGCCCTGCATCTACTCTGGGTCTGGGCGCTGGGTCTTCCGAAGTGCAAGGGGACAAAAAATATACAGAATGTGATTAAGAATATATTTTTTTGTTATTAAAGTCAATGTTTAAATGAAAACTTGTGTCTATGGTGTCTATGGTGCTGTCTAAATATGTTCAACGCCTTGTGAATGTATTCTGTGCACTCCTCTCCCTCCCTTTTCCTGTGAACACTGAATTAGCACAAGCCACTTAGATATCTGACCGCTTACCTTCGCGTCTCCCGTAGTTGACGATATTTTTTATTTTCGCATTGATTATTTTAATCTGATGAACACGGTTAATTCGGTGTAAGATTTATTTAAATAGAAAAATGTTATTATGTGATTTAGTATTTTGGTTTGTTTCTAGTATATAAAACGCTAAGGGCATTTGACAAGTCGCTTAAATTGACTGAGCTATTAACTTTATGACATAATGATATCGCCGTGTAGATCCTATTTCAATTAATTACTCACAATCACGCCTGATAACATTTATATATGTACATTAAAAACGAATATATTCATCAACTCAGTAGGCTCTTGCGAGCACATTGACGTCATTTTACAAGATAAAATTAGATTTAAACCGGTTCAGAATGTAAATTCTACAGAGACGAACCGCCAAGAAACTCATTAGTTACTATTTTTCGAGAACATGTTAAATATATAGTTAAATGCAATTATTATTTATCCTTAATAGAAATCGACGAACACTAAATCCAGCAGCTATATATATCTCTACCGCCCTTGTGTAAGTAAAAAGGGTATAACTACCGTGTTTGTATATTTCTTGACATTTGTGCGATTAACTGCAATTATTATTGCAAAAATGATGTTTTAATTATATGTTATTAAGAATGCGCATTAGAGCTTGAACAATCCCGTGCCTCGGAAAACACGAAAAGCTGTTTGTCCTGCGTTTGAAATATTTCCGGTCGTGTCAGATTGCCGTTACTTTGGATTACGAGAGTGAGGGATAGACAGAGGGAAGTGTGTGCGCATCTGTGTTTGCGCACAAACTTGTACACTATAATATTTGCAGTTGGCTGATCTCTCTAAAGATTGGCCACATTGGCCGAAATCGATCATCATTAGAGGACTTCAATCACAGCTATCACACGATCATGAAATGTAAGAAAGTGTTATGCGAATTTGACCCTAAAATTAAAATAATACACGCAACAAAAAAGCGCATCAGTCTACGTCGGTTGTTTACACGCGTGATGTACGAAGTGACTTCTAACTGAATGAGGCCTGTTATCATATTCAATACTGCATGTTAAACTACCATGAAAATATAAAATTGCTTAATATAACATTATTGTTATAGAATATACGAATTAGAAGAAAATCATTGGAATGAAATGTTAAACTTTGATCGTCATGTTTTGAATATGTTTTAAAATGTTAAATTTTCATTAAAATTTCTCATAAAGCATCGTCCACAATCGCTCATACAATACTCATGGGAACTAGTACAGGCGGCGCACACGCCTTTCTATTTAATTAGTGACGTCACATCACCAATGCAATCATACGATTCGCGTCACTGAGCAAACGGTTTTATATTGAATGTCGAATAAATAAAAATATATGTGTACCTGCAGTTTACAATGCAATATTTTTAATTATATATATATTATTAATTATAAATTCTTGTTTTTCACTAATTATAAAATTAGTGTAAAAACAATTGATTGTATGATTTAATTTAAGTGTATTCTTTTATTGGGTTACCATCCTAAAAAATGCTTATTACTAATTATACATTTTTTGTTTTTTTTTTGTTGCCGAATAATTTGTTTTAATAGCTTATAATAGTTTTTACAATGTTGCATGTTACTATAATTATTTGCATAACAGTAACAGCTTGTTAATGTCCCACTGCTGGGCTAAGGTCTCCTCTCCCTTTTGAGGAGAAGGTTTGGAGCTTATTCCACCACGCTGCTCCAATGCGGGTTGTTAGAATACACATGTGATATAATTTCAATGAAATTAGACACATGCATGTTTCCTCATGATGTTCTCCTTCACCGTCAAGCAAGAGATGAATTATAAACACAAATTAAGCACATGAAAATTCAGTGGTGCCAATTCAGCGGTTCAGTTCAACAGATTTTTTTATTCTAATAATTACTAAAATTTTTAATGAATGCAAATTTTATCATATATATCAATTTTGAAGGTAAATGAGACGCTAAATTATAACTGTTGAAATATTTATATTATATCTTGTTTATTCGTTTAGTAATATAATAAAACTTGATACAGTATATGCCGTAGCACGTGCCGTGTTTACTGCATTCACGTAAAGCTTAGACGCGGTCACGTCAGTTGCGTTGACATGTTTTTATCACAAACTCGTTATAATAAAATTCTTATCGACGTTTAATTCACAAGGTTATTAGGAAAAAAATGTTTTACCAGATTACAGGGTAATGTATGCATAGAGTGCGAATGACATGCATATATTCATGATCACAACGAGATGTACACTTCGCTTATACGATGTTTGTGAAGCATTAAACGATGTCATCTATTTAATAAAAATTGCACCTAGTCAATCTGTATGAGATATTTTATAAGATATTTCTTGTATTACTCATTTTAAGCTGTCTTAGTTTAGTTGTATGAGTACTTACATATTTAGCTGTCTTCCACAACTAACTTGGTAGTTTCATATTTTGACGTAATTTCCACTGTAAAAATTGACTCTCAACGCGTCTAAGGAAATAAAACTTAATAATGTATTTTAACCGCCTTAATCGCTCCAACGTAATTGATGTCATAGAATCATCTCCATGATACTCATCTCCATGGTCACGATTTCTACAGAAGCTATTTTTAATTTTTATTTAAGTTTAATGTAAATAATTCTATAAAAATATATTGATACACTTAAGTCACCATATTTTATTGTTATTGTCGTCTTGGTGGGTCGATGAATTCTGAGTGAGCCGTTGCGTAATAAATGTACGTTACAATGTCAATATAATGTCACAGTTAATGCTATCGCCAAATGGATCATTTGCTCGCCTTGTCCTTGAGAAACGACTTAATTGTATGCTATTAAACTAATATATAATAACCATAATACATAATTTGACTTTATTATATTATTATATAATATAATGCTTTAATATATAATATAATTAATTCAGTAATTGCGAATACTTGTCCCATTGTAAATCTGATTTATTTTGAAAATTAAAAAATGCAACTACGTGAGAGTTAGTTACTTCTCGGTAGAGGCTGCTTTACGTAACGATGGTAAAAATATTGGTAGTTGGAATATTGACGGTTTAAAAATATTTTATTTATAAGTTCACTTGAATAAAATACCAGTAAATCCGCGTGGAGTTATACAAGCCCTTCTAAGGGAAGAGACCCTTGCCCAGGGGGTATTTACAGGCTGTCATTTTATTATGTTTATAAAATCCGAAGGTTACGAAAAATTAATCGGACTAAACAAAACTATTAGGATTTGTTTTTCTATGAAGGAATTGAATGAAGTTTCTATAACAGAGCGGAATTTAGAAGAACACTACCAACTTTAGATTCCTTGTATATCACAAAAAGCCATTGTTTGAGTTGGATTGCCCTCCATTGCCTTCTAATGTATCTACTACACTTGGGACGTTGATTTCATCAAATCAGACATATTATTCATTTACATATATATAAACTGTTTCTATATACGTCTATTTAATATTCTATTTGTTTGTTAACAGTGTACAATGCTGCCTGAAAATGCAGGTGGCTGCATCAACAAGGCATTCGAAAACGTAGACGATGGTTTCCAGACCATCGACCTGCGCACCAGGAGAGAGGACGGGGAAAGGGTAACTTGAAATGTTATACATTAAATACCGTTAGTAGGATTTCCGACCCGTCAGTCAATTAATCCCCGGGTATTCGATTCTATAATACGTTTTGCATGTATTTATGAATTTTAATCTTATTGTAAAAAATATATTAATGAATAAGTTATTACTGATCTTACTGGTGCTAGGGCTTTGTGTAAGCTCGTCTGGGTAGGTACCACTCACTCATCAGATATTTTACCGCAAAACAGCAGTACTTGGTATTGTTGTGTTCCGGTTTGAAGGGTGAGTGAGCCAGTGTAAACTGGCTTCTTTCAGATTTTATTTCCCTTGTGCCTGTAATTACTTACAGGCACAAGGGAAATAAAATCTTAATTCCCAAGGTTGGTGGCGCATTGGATATGTAAGCGATGGTTGACATTTCTTACAAAGCCAATGTCTAAGGGCGTTGGTGACCACTTACCATCAGGTGGTCCATATGCTCGTCCGCCTTCCTATTCTATAAAAAAAAAGTTATGATAGATATTTTATTAATATTAAGTGTATTAAATATCTGTCGTGCCTTCTTTATTTTTATTTTTTGTCACCATTCCGAATCTGCGGTAGTATGTAAAATGAAGATTCAATAGAGCTTATAAGAGCCTATAAAGTATATTTTTACTTTGATATTGCAATTAAATAATAAATACACATTTTTAAAGGATCAAAATATCTTGGATATATATAGGTATATAAGATAGCTTGGAGACGATTTATTCGTTTCCCCTGTGTACTTTGATCTATAAATTCACTAACCGCTATTGATATTTTGAATCTGAAGAGCACTTTCGAGTTTTTTGTTCACGTTAAAAATGTAACGGTTTAATTTGTTTTTTTTTTTTTAAATTCCATTCCTATTATGGACTGTAAAAAATATATTACGCGGCGCATTTTCCCTCCAAAACACATAAATATGGCGCCTTTAATTTAGTTTGAAAATCAGATTAAACTCACGTCAAGTGAGCCGCACGTGCGCAGTGAATGCGCATAGACTATTGAATTTACAGAGAAAACACTTAAAATATCGTAATTTACAAATCATTTAAATTTAGTCTGTATCAATACTTACATTCCAAGTATATTTTTATTCACTTAACATCGTAACAAGTGTATTGCTCTTTTATACCCATAAAATATAAATATTGTTAAAAATGTTTCTACTGCTAAATAAATAATGAATTAATTAAATAATGTTAATTATATAATGTCGTTATTAGGAACGGATACGTTTTTAAAGTAACATGTCGGAACTGATCGAATTATTGACTTTATTTACCTTTAAAGCGATTTACAGGAAACGGTTATAATTTTTTTGCATAAATTATGTTTCACTTTTTTTATTCGGCTAATGTATGATTAACATTTTTAAAGTTAGCAGCATCTATTGCTTTTGCGTTATCTGTGACCCGGTTGTTTATATACAGTAACGGGCTACTGGAACCCTCAGTTACCCGCGTGGGGTTGGATTGGTAGCGTGCTTATACGCCGGTCGTCGCTCGACTCTAAACTTTTCACGTGAAGTTTGCAACACGAATATCTTGTGAAAAGTATGTTTTAAATACGTGATTTTTTATTCGGTTCGAGTATTCATTGGATGCACTGAAATGGTATTAATTACTTTTATCTACTATTTTTAAAATAACAATAAATTCACTAAAAATTCCCCATATCAAGGTAGAAACAGAAAAAAACTTAAAAATTAATTTTAATTTAAGTAATAATAGCTCTAAGTTTTTGAGAAAAAACAATTTTCTTCGCCGGGTTTTCTCAGTTCTGGAACCTTCCAAGCCGGTGACAGATTTTGACAAATATTAAGATAGAATAAGATGTTATTCAGCATCTTATAGTTTTATGAATTTCGAATTTAAATTCATTAAACGTCTATTTATTATAAGTACCAAAATGAAACTAACATATAAAATATAAAAAAATACAATTGTTTTTATGTAAAAAAACCTTGTAATTATTAAAAAATATACCTTAATTTTTTATTTTACAGTAAATAAAACATACCTCTTGTGACTTTAATAACAATTTTTTTAAATGTTTAAAAACTGCCAATTAATTTTACAACAATACATTTTACAAGTAGGCATATTTATGAGTTAGTAATTTTCTGTTTTCCCTGTGATTGAAACGGGCTAAATATAGTTTCGCATTAATAGTTTTATACGTCCATATGTATGAGTATTATTTACTTTGTTCTATTAATCATAATATAATATTTTTTGCATATGACAAAACGAATGATATTTTATATGTAAAAAGTTAAACTGAAAAAGTACAATATAAATCAATGAATTTATTCTTATTTTAATATGTAATTTAATTCTTACGCCAATAGAACATCACGGTATAGGAAATTCTAGGACAAATTAAATTTTTAAATTACGGGTATATTTCAATAAATTTTTAATACATAATTATATATATTTTCTATTTCATTAAAAATACTCAATTTGAAAGAAACAACAGCTATAACATAAAAGTAGTTAGGAAATCATTTTGTCAAAATTAAATTTGCTTTGCGAAACTTTTACTATATCAATAAAAGAAAATAATTTCCTTGGTGTACAGTTTACTCATTTGGTACACACGGACAGATTAGACAATAAGTATTATTTGAGACAGTATTTGACAATCACATTTCAAAATTACAAATATTAAACGTGAAATCAATCTAAAGCTTAATAATAAATTCTAAAGCTTAATATTAAATTAATATCCGCAGTTACATTTTCATATTCTTTTCATTAAATATATAATATTTAAATATTCTGCATATAAATCAAAGTGGTTCTATGGTGTGGTCTAATAGCTTTGAGAAATAAAATATAAAAAAGTAATAAGTTAAATTATAAAAAAAACCTCTTTAAAAGTATACTTTTATGTAAAATATGTAAAAAAACGAAATAAAAACTAAATCTACTTTGTAGGTACCGTCACCAATATTGGGTGCAAATTTCCAGCTTTATCGATTTGTTAAAAATAATTTCGAATATAGACATTACTTTTTTCAAGTTAAAGGACTTTTGAATATTTTACAAGATGAGATTGAGAAAAACCGGCAAAAGTTTACAAAGGAATGTAAATTATATAAACTTAAATTAATTGTAAAACGATATGATCAAAAAATTGTTTCACCTCAAGGTTTTCAAAATCACGAGTGAGTGAGATATGTGAGGGTGAGATGATCATATTAACGATCAGATTAATAGAAACTTATAAAATATACAGTTCACTGTAAAAAAAGTAAACTTACTTAAAATTCGATAAATCTTATAACCTGTTAGATATCTAGATAGAACCGTCTTACCGTTACGTTTGCCGAAAAAGTAAAAAGTTAATAGTCTGTAAATGACCTACTGCTGCTAAGTCATCTCCTCTTGTGAGGAGAAGGTATAGAGCTTAGTCGACCACGTTGCTTCAATCCGGATTTCCGTTATCCACCATACAACTGTATACTGCCATGTCAACACAGTCCAAACTAATAGGGCTAGCACCATGAAAATTTTCATATGGGTTACTTTTACACATAACATTAGTATTAAGGAAGGAATTTTGAAAATTGAACCTACCCCTACCTAAGGGGATTGAAATTTTGTGTGAAAATCTTTCATTTTTGAAGAAAGACAAATGGAAATTGGTATTAAGGAATTCTTAATTGAGATGCGAACGAAACCGCGGATAAACGCTAGTAGAGCATAAAGACGACGTTATGTCAGCCAGTATCCTGCTATATTCTGATTGGTATTTATTAGTGTTCCTTTTAAATCAAAATCAGCCTGGAGTCAGCAGCGAGGTATGTCGGGATGTGGTGGGCGAGCCAGATTACTGATCGTAATCATAGTGATTCATGTGGATATTTTACACCATTCATTGACTACAATATCCGTTACGGTATATCGAATTAATTGAAATTATTTAATTATAATGTTCCGATATAAAGGGTACCTAGTAAACTTACCTTTATATACATACATTTGTAAATAAGTTAAGACTACCTCAATTCTGTTTTTCAATCGTTTTTTTTGTTTGATGGTTATTGATGACCTTAAGTATCATCAGTAAAATATAAAAATTATTTTCCTAAAATTTACAATTATAATTAAGTTTGAATTTTGACCACTGGGCGAACACTTGAGATTTAATCTTGATATAAGTTATACTAGGTAAATACGTATATACTACTCCGAGATGGCCCAGTGGTTAGAACGCGTGAATCTTAACCACGGGCAAACACCACTGAATTCATCATGTGCTTAATTTGTGATTATAATTCATCTCGTGCTTAACGGTGAAGGAAAACATCGTGAGGAAACCTGCATGTGTCTAATTTCATTGAAATTCTACCACATGTGTATTCTACCAACCCGCATTGGAGTAGCATGGTGGAATAAGCTTCAAAACCTTCTCCTCAAAAGGGAGAGGAGGCCTTAGCCCAGCAGTGGGACATTAACAAGCTGTTACTGTAGGTATATACGTACATGTAAGTCGTACACGCTGATGTGATATCGAATATATTTTTTAATTTGTAGCAGTTCGGTGGTTTTTTAGTTTATCGCACTCAAACAGGCCAACAGGCGCGGCGGAGGGACTTTGCTTTATAATATATAGTAATTTGCGCTTTATGTTACAAGAACGTTACGGGGTAGTGGGAGCTCTTTCCAGTCGCTTATACTAATAATATTTAATTAAATATTTTTTATTAATGTGGTGCAAAGTAAAGGTCACAACGTGTCGTACACCCCTGATATTGATCTTAAAATAATTGGAAATTCTAGCTTGGAAAATTGTCGTAATCATACGTAACTTAGTTCTTAATATTGTGAACCTGGAAATAGGATTAAACATTGATTATAATAGAGAGGTACCAACCTTATGAATTTTAATTTTAAATTTATCTTAAATCCAGATTCTCTAAAAATTCCTGCACTGATTGATATGGGAATTGCACATTGAGTTACATTATTATTAACATTCGATGTTGTAATTCTTATTATATATTATGACAATCTCGTATTTTTATTATTCATGTTTTGATATTTTCTACTATTATAGTAACCCATTTACTAGCAAAATAACCAAAACCCGGCAGACGTCCTGCCTGACATCATTTTCACATCATCGGTTTTGTTGGCCGCTCCTAACCCTTTTTTACCCACTGCTGCCTTTGTACTCAGATATCCAAGTAAATTTTATAAGGATTTTCCGCCAGGCTATCTCTCCATGAAAAAAATACATATGTGCAATTTAGTAATCGGACAAACGGTGTCGAAGTATATTAATCTCATATAAGAAAATAAGTAATATATATCCTTGTGCCATTAGAAAGGAACTCGAAGTTTACGTATATTAAGACAGTGGTGGGGATAGAGTTCTAGCTGAAACAAATTATTATTACTATGTGTGACATATATAATTGATCTAATCATTCCATTTATTTGGTGGTAGAGCTTTGTTGTCCATCTGAATAGGTATTCCCCACTTATCAGATATACTATCGCCAAACAGAAATTTTTAGTATTTTTGTGTTCCGGTTTGAAGAGTGCGCTGTAACTATAGGCAAAAGAGCCATGACATCAGTTTCCAGGGTGGCATTGGCGTTGGCATTGACAATGTAAAGAATAGTTAATATTTCTTTCAGCGATAATGTCTATGGGCGGTGGTGACTTACCATAGGGTCATTGCCCGTCCAGTGTCCGCCTACCTATTTTATATAAAATCAGAAACAAATATTATTTCAGTTAATCCTAAACAGAGAAAAAATGATTCCAAAAATGCTATTTAAACCTAAAAAATTGAAATAACTATAACAAGAAAATGCAAAAGAAATTCTTGTTTATTTGAAAACGTTCAACTTTTCAATAATATTTCACAAGATATATCTAGGTGTACAATTTTATTCGTGTGTGAAGGCGGGTCTTATAGCTCGTATAATTTAAGTTAGTAAACTACGTGTGAGCTACTTCAATTCTTATAGCCGGACCCCTAACATTAGGCTTATTATGCTGGGCATTAAATCTTGAACCAAATAGAATGTGACAAAATTATTGGTTCCGGTGCTTTGTTAGTTTAATCCACTTTAAATCTGTCTCTTGTTAAAGACGGTGTTTCTGTACGTATAGAACCATGTGTAATAAGATAAGACTTTTGTATTTTGATTACAAAAAAAATAATACGAAGTACTGCTGTCTTGCGGTAGAATATCTGATGGGTATCATGTGATCTCATGAGTGACATACCGTAACCGTAACAATGTAGCCTGTGAATGTCCCACTGCTGGGCTAAAGGCCTCCTCTCCTCTTTTTGAGGAAAAGGTTTGGAGCTTATTTAACCACGCTGCTCCAATGCGGGTTGGTGGAATACACATGTGGCAGAATTTCAGTGAAATTAGACACATGCAGGTTTCCTCACGATGTTTTCCTTCACCGTAAAGCACGAGATGAATTATAATCACAAATTAAGCACATGAAAATTCAGTGGTGCTTGCCCGGGTTTGAACCCACGATCATCGGTTAAGATTCACATGTTCTTACCACTGGGCCATCTCCGTCCTGGTGTGTGACATAGTATCTTTAAAAACCTTTCTCCTACCAAATAATACCTCGGATTTGTCAATCGCCTATTGTAATTTATGTTTGCTAAAAACATAACAACATGCATATTTGTTGTAATATTTTCGGTGTAGTGTTTATCAGGTTAATTGTAACATTGCAGTTACTCGTAGTTAGGTATTACAACAGCGTTAACGCAATAAATATTGCTTTAAGTGACAGTTACATATACGAGTAGGTAAATGGGTTTTGTGCTAAACAAAAAATAATAAAATAAATCTTAAAGTACGAAACGTAAGATACTAAAATAATAATAGAACACTTTCATATGATTTGTCAATCTAGAAAGACACAACGTTCATCTCGAAGCTTTGATAAAATCTGCTCATAGTAATAACAATGTATAATTATATTTTAATTAGCATTAAGTTTCACACGTGTAGAATTAAGGGTTTTACTACATTTTATATGCGTTTATTAATAGTTGATGTATGTTAATATCTCTAATACGACTGGTATTTTTTATTAACAGTTAAATTTAAAATTATTTTTTAATTTTATTATAAATTAGACTTTGGTCGTTTGAAGATAAAACAATAGTTGCGAAAATTTTTAGGATTTTCTAAGTAAATTTCAAAGGTTTTTAATGTAAAATGTTGTTATCAGAATGACAGAGATGGAGAATGGTCAGGAGAGCGCGACCTCCGGTGTGGCTGGGGCGTGCTGCGACCAGCATGGCTGCAGCGTTTCCGCACCGCTAAATGGGCGCTGTTCTGGTTGTGCTGGGCTGGGGCTATACAGGGTGAGTAATATTAAGTAAGAACTTTCTATAATTACGGAAAAGATTTCACAGTAGTGTACATAAACGTTGTTCCAATACTGTATGAAATAATACTCTCATTGAAACAGCCTAAAAATGTCCCTTTGTGTGTCCCTGAGAATGTCTTTTTTTTAAGAAGGTTTGGAACTTATTCCATTACGCTGTTCCAACACGGGTTGGTAGATTGCGGTGTGGCGGGATTTCAGTGAAATTAGACACATGCAGGTTTCCTCACGATGTTTTCCTTCACCGTCAAGCACGAGATGAAATATAAACACAAATTAAGGACATGAAAATTCAATGGTGGGTGAACCCACGATCATCGGTTAAGATTTACGCGTTCTAGTCACTGGGCCATCTCGGCCCTTATTGACCTTATGCTTATATCCTTCACGTCAGGTCAACTTTCAGTCTGGTTATATAGAAGCTTTGGAGTTTTCTGTCAAGACATTTAGTAACCCCCCAAAGTTACAATGATACATTCTCAATGCAAGCCGCTGCTGTTGAAACTGATGTTTTTCTAGTTCTATCCTGGGATTATCGGAAATAGAGAATGCGCGTAATCTTGTGAATAGTTGTTGGTTTATGGCTAGTTAAACTTAACTAGGCGAAAATAACGTAAGTGGTATTTATAATAAATATTGGTTAAATTAATTTAACATTGTAATTTAATATTGTAAAGTAACTTAAGTTATAGCGACCGCGAAAAATGATTTTTGTTTCATTGTCATCTTCAAGCAATGTTTTACATTGACGGTGACGATACTTGACGACGACGACAAATTCAAAAAACACTTATGATGCAAAAAAAAACTTTCTAGTTAGAAGTCAGTAAAAATATATAGTTAATCAGTTTGTATATAAAAAAGAAAAAAAGCCGTGATGAGTTTTATTCGAAGATTGTTTTGATGACGGTGAAAAAAGGCATCGTTATGAAAGCAACATATGTTGGACAATCCGCATTGGAACAGCTTACTGGAATGAGTTCCAAATCTTCTCCATACGAGGAAAGAAGACCAGACGTTCAGACTAGCAGTTGGATATTAAAGGCCTTTACATATTAGAGTTTAGTTAAAACTATATTAAGAATACACACGATGCATGCGTGTTTGCACACGACACCTAATAACCAATAATTCAATCTCTTAAATCCATTCATGCAAAGTGTAATTGGGGTATTAATTTTTTCACCTACATTACTGAAATCAAAAGTACGAATTCTCGCTTCACGCGTAAATAACTTCGTTATAATTGATCGTCACGGAACCCATCGTTTCGATAATACTATTTCATTTTATTGTACACGAAAGCATGTTTTGCATACGTGCTAGATAAAAAAATAGCTTAACGTAGTAGTCGAGACACGTACGATATATTGTTATTATTATATTTACCGTTCAAATATTATACTTCTAGGTACCGCCCACTCATCAGATACTCTTCTGCTAAATAATATTATAGTATTGTCGTGTTCCGGTTTGAAACTACAAGTACAAGGGAAATAATATCTTAGTGTCCAAGATTGGTAGCGCATTGGCTTTGTAAGAAACGGTTAATATTTCTTACAGCCCAAATGTCTATGGGCAATGATGACCACTTACCAGCAGGTGGTCTATTTGCTCGTCCGACTACCTATTTTATATTTTAGAAATGATTTAATGCGGCATTTCTCAAACTTTTATCTTTTTTCTTCGTCAGTTCTATTTTCCCCTCCGTTACCCACTATTTACGTTTTTTATCATATGAATATTAATAAAGAAGTAAGTTTGGTTTCCAGTTCACGCCTAAACTACGATACAGATTGCTATGAAACGTCCATATTAAATTAGCTTCTAGTGTTACGGCAGATATAGCTATATAATATGTTTATCCGTCATATCTGCCTCGTTGGTCTAGTGGCTTGTTGTAAGGCCGCAGACCCGGAGGTCCTGGGTTCAATTCAGAGGTCGGACCAATAAAAAGTTACAGGGTTTTTCTGTCAGAAAATTTTCAGTATGATCCCGGAGTCTGGAAGTTGGAAGTGTGTACACCCCCGTGCCTCGAAAACACGTAAAGCCGGTGGTCCTGCGCCTGAACTCTTTACGGTCGTGTCGGCTTGCCGTCCCATAGGATTATGAGAGTGAGAGAAGAGAGAGTGCACCTGTTTGCGCACACACTTGGCTATTATAATATGTCCTGCGCAGTTGGCTAATCTCTCTTGAGATTGGCCGCCGTGGCCGAAATAGGTCTGGAGGACATTATTATTATTATTATATCGCATATATTTGGAACGGCATTTTCGAAGTGAAAGCTGCTCAAACTATCACCTATTTACGAAAATTATGTATGAAAGACCTTAGGTGGACGGATTCATCGATAAATATTATACTCAATACCCAATGATCAAACCTCAGCAGTGGAGTAGTGAATCAACATAAGCCTATAAGTTTCTCTTAATATGACAAGACGCATGTTACCAACAATATGAACGTTCACACGCCATTAGATATTATATAACGGCGGTAAATAAGGCGCATTATTTACCTTGTTTATTTTGAATCCGATAACGTTTCACTGTATTAGAAATAACCTCAGGACGTTGGGATCTGCGTCCAATAGACCAACGTGGCAGTCAAACATTTAACATCCTTACGGAAATGATAAGTGAGTTTGTTTGTTTGTTACGCTTTCACCGATATACTTAACCGATCATCGTGAAATTTTACATAAAATGTGTATGAAAAAATAGTCAGGAAAATAGTAACAGCTAGTAATAGCTTATATGTTACATACTGCAGAGTTGTACATTCTGTAGAGTTATTTGTTATTTTTCGCAAAGCTACGTTACGTTATTAGATTCTGGCTTCTTGCGTGTTTTGCGTGTAAAGTTATCGTAAGAGTGCGCGTAACTGATTACGAAACTGTACAATCATAATATACTTTCCGTCCTGACTTCGCATGGGTTCAATAAGGATTTCATCCATATTATTTAAATATTTGATAACAGATACATTTGCCCGTACTGTGCTAATCCATCGTACAACAATCCGTGCGTATTTTTAATCTTGCCTACTCCCGATTCAAGAGAAGAAGAACTCAGTAACTTATTTTTTGGTCCGGGGCTGAAATCGGGACACGCGGCATGTTTACGAACTTATGCTTGGGTCAGGACAATTTCCTTGGTTACAGGTCTCCGCTTACCTATTAATAGTGTACCAGAATTTCACTTTGTTTGTATTAATCAATTGAAAAAAATCTCCTGCTAATTTTAGTTTTTTTCAAACTTTATTTTAAAATATATTTGTATAAAGGAAGATCACAATTTAAATAAGTATGTTGAAATATAAAATGTTTATAATAATACAGATACCAGGTTAAGCACCATATTTTATTTAACTAACTCAAATGGTTATTATCTCACCGTTCTGTAACGACTTGGAAGTTCTTATAATCTATTCGAATATAGTATTGAGTGTATTTGAATTAAAATGCAAATATTAATATTTATATATAAATGCAATTGAACGTAATACAAAAAGTTCATGCACGATGCAATTTTTAAAATCATAATACGTATAAAAAACCATCTGCACCCTACCCTCCCCTCGGAGCATAAAACGTTTACCGTAACAACAAAATACGGTAATTGTTGAATAAAAACGCAAACGCGGGGGGGCCAGTAAACAAGATTTACAACGCGATTTCCTCACCGAGTTAACAATACAACTGTCAAGCGACAGCGGTTTGGTCAACCCGCTATTCTTATGTTATCGAATAAGAAAGAGATGATATATTTTGCCCTATTACAGTATATAAATTTCAATTGCTTATTTATTTATTATCATAGAAATACTCGTAATGTATCTCGCGAGGACAGTGATCGCGGGGATTTTAGTAGGTAAAAATCCAACGTAACTCGGGTATAGTGGGAAATTATATACATAGAGTATGTATATTGAGTTATATTTTAAAAGACGCTTCGTTTATGAAGATTAAATAACATACATTAATATACATGTTTAAAAAAATAGTGTGCGTCAACCAAAGTAGTTAGTACTAAGGATATCTTGCATTTTTATTTTAGTGAATTTCGATAAAAATTAAAACGTAATATGTACCAACTCGTATCTTTCCAATCGAAAAAGTAGTAAAAATAAACAAACCTTACATTTACATATTCCATACGATACTAATAGTATCTAAACTGTTTTAGGAAGCAATTCACCTGTATCTCGCTTATGTAGGATTTTGAATGAGCACAGTGCTGTTTTAGACCCTTTTGGAGACTCATCAAACAAGTTTCACAAAAAAATATTGTCAAAATTGTCAGCTAACTAATTTATTTTGTTTATATTTGTATTTTATTATTTTACTATTATTGTTAATTCTTGTCATTTTTAACCTTGATTTACTAACAATTAATTATTTGTAAGTTTGTCATCTCCAACTTTATCTTTGCAAGTGGTATTCACCTTAATAGGTAATGCATTTAGTTTTAAGTTGTATTAAAATTGTATACCTTTGTACGTGTTGATGTATTTACCACTGGTGAATCTTAAATAAATAAATAAATAAATAGTACTGCTTTAGTATGTACTTATATATGAACAGTTGTTGATTGATATTTCTTTATTTATTATACAACACGATTCAACTTAACTTGTTTTAAATTTTATTTCCGAAATTTCGATAATAATTTCCCCGACATTTAAGACGCCATTTTTTGTGAATCCATATAACATAAATGACTCATGATCTCGACCAATCATATCGCGTCAATTGCTACTCTTGTGGTTGGAATAGACTAATATATATTAATTTAGCCGTTCACGCTTATGACTTGTACCTCATTAATGAAAGAATGGTGTTAAACCAGCTTAATCCCAAACAAAGTGATATAAACATTCTTTTGTTTATTATTATCGCTTGTGTATAACATTGAGACTTATATATTTAAGCACGTCGGTAAAATAGGTTTCTGTATGTTTAACTGTATTGCAATATCATAAATTATAGTTTCATACATTGCTTAATTTTAATTCGATAAAACGGATAAAGATCGATCGAATTGCATTTACATTAAAAACTTAAAAGTCTATGAAGGCAGTATACAAAGAAAAATATGTTATTTTATTGTTGAAAATATTCAATCAGCTAGTTTTGGTTTGTGTATATCAGTTAATAGAATGCAGAATAAATCTATTTATTTATGTATGTGCGAACACGCACGCCACGTAACTGCTGTTTAAGTCTAATTTAAATTCAATTTTCAATGTATAAGCATGTAAATTTTAAATTACTACCGGTTCTGAAAAGAAAATACCTAAGAAGAACCAGTAATTAAAATGAATATGCATCCGATTTATTTAAGCTGAATCTTATCTGTTTATCAAATTCATTTATTAATTCAAAAAGGGACTCAAATAATAATTAACCGTACTCCAATGAATAAACACGACAAACTTAATATTGTGTTCAGTGTAATTTCCCTCGAGTTTGAGTAACGAGTCGACGAACGTAAGCTGTTAGCAATAATATAATCTCGATTATAGTTTATTGAATTTTTTTAGTTTTCGTTTGGTGGTAGAATATCTGTTGTATATGGTACCTAACCAGATGGGCTTGCACAAGACCCTACCACCGAGTGAATGCTATAAATGTAATGTCACTTAAAATCAGTAGTGGAAACCTGTGTTGAAACAAAGTTTAATGTCTTCAGTACGAGAAGAGAACTATCATTATTTCATATATAACGTTTTTAAGAATAACTTATACACAACATATACAAAAAACAATTATTTTTTTACTATCTACCATTAACAGTCTAATAAAATATTATATTATTTAAATTTTCATTCTAGAATAAACTTAACACATAAACATTTTAAAGCCGAGATGGCCCTGTGGTAAGAACGCGTGAATCTTAACCGATGATCGTGGGTTCAAACCCGGGCAAGCACTACTGAATTTTCATGTGCTTAATTTGTGATTATAATTCATCTCGTGCTTTACGGTGAAGGAAAACATCGTGAGGAAACCTGCATGTGTCTAATTTCACTGAAATTCTGCCACATGTGAATTCTACCAACCCGCATTGGAGCAGCGTGGTGGAATAAGCTCCAAATCTTCTCCTCAAAAAGAGGAGAGGAGGCCTTTAGCCCAGCAGTGGGACATTCACAGGCTGTTACGGATACGGATAAACATTTTCAGCAGAACAACTAATAACAAAATGTGTTATTAGTTTTTGGTGCGTGTATCATATAATTATAAGTCATGTGATAAGGCTTAGTGATATATTTATAGATTACATTACTGACTTGGTACTATTCCACTACTAATCTTAGTTAATTGTGATCTTAATGAATTATCTTATGTTACATGTAATTGCGCGGTCGCACTAATCCCAGAAATGATCTGTGAGTCTGATTAAAATTTCACATAACCCAAAAAAATTACAATTTAAGCCGTAAAACAGTTTAGTATGGAAGAAGAAAACGTAAAAAGAATGCTTTACTCTATGAGAAGACTGCGACCATAGACTTTGTAGTACCTAATAATTTCCCGCGGGATAACGTGAAATCTAGGCTCTACTGTAAAGAGGTTTTAATTTTACAATCTGTCCCAGTGTTCGCGAAAATTATGACATAAAAGTAAAAAGAAAAATAACTTTAGTGTTCGTAATTTCATTACAAAAAGTAGGTTTAAACTGGATCGAAAATGATCTCGTCTCTTGATGTGATTTTCTGATTAGAGACATTCAGTGAATAATTCTCTTCGTTACTGAAAGATTGTGAATCCGTCTTCAAATTTCTCTCTCGTGTATGTTACACGAGATTTAATATATTTCTCTGAAGCGCAGCTCACAAAATGAAAAGCACATATTCATATCAACCACATATTTTATTGTTTTATTTATACATTTGTTTAAAACACATTTATACATTTCACTTATAGCTTTAACTTAAGTAAATCTTAATTTAACCGTCTTATAATAATCTATGATAATAAATGAAAAGTTTTTTTTGTAACGCCTATCTGAAAAAATAGGACCAAATACATAAAACCAGATGTTGCAGTGAGTTTTGGAAAAGGTTTAGTATATAATGTTATTACATTAGTAGCTTCGTTTTTACACAGTTTAAATGTAGACTATTGAATCTAAAAACAAGTTAGTTTATTAATCTAGTTAGAGAGGTTTAATGTAATAGTTGTATATTCACATCTTATCTAACAAAAGCACAACAAAACTATTCGTTACATACAAAGATCCAAAGGAGCGAAGTCGTGGGTACAAGTTAGTGGCCGAATAAAATGCTTCAATATGTGAGAGTGCCCTCGGTATTGATCTTGTTAAAAATAATTAATTGTTTTTGATATATTTTTCTACAATTCTTGTCCTTATAAGATTTATCTTGTGATTAATATTTTCACATGAATAGTAAAAAGCGCCAGATTTTCAAATTAATACTAGAAAGACCAGAGCCTCTACTCACTGAGTAGTACTCACCTTGATAATATTGATAGCAAAGTCGTATCTGGTATAGATAGTGTCTATAAAAAGAGCCACCATTGAAACCATTGAGGCTCTCTTTTATGGTTCTGCAAGAAATAAAAAAATCACTAGTGAGATAAAGTACATGTTAGTATACAACAGCAAACTAACATTCGAAATTTCCCAAATATATGTTCAACCATTACAAATCAAAAGGATATAAAATTGCTTTAATTTGAAATAATAAAAGTGACATAAATGTATGTATTCAAAAAAACGACATAACCATGTCCAAAAGCGAAATCTATGACAGTGCAGCTCGCTAGTATGAACTTTTCACTTGACACTTCTATAATCTGTATAACGCTGTGGTAAAGTCGCCATAAATCTTGCTTAAGTTCGAGCAGAGTTATGGCCGCCAACAGGTGTAGGCGACTTGTCCCATTGTTCCATTGCTGCACTGACATTTCACTTGCTATTTGTAACTGAATGCTGAATTAGAAACTTAAATCAAAAACAACGTCTGATAATATTTTGACAAACAAAAATACGAATCGAATTAGGAGGATTGTAAATTGTAATAATCGATATTAGAATAAACTTTATTCAAATATTTACAAGTACTTTATTATTTTCATTGTACAAGATCTAATAAAACGTATCAATTATTATTATCATTTCTGTTAATATTGACGGGCCGGTTGGCGTGGTTGGTAGATACTTGCCTTTCACGTCGAAGGTTGTGGAGTCGATTCCCACCCAGGACAGACATTTGTGTGCATGAACATGTCTGTTTGTCCCGAGTCTGGGTGTAATTATCTACATAAGTATGTATTTACAAAAGAAAAGTAGTATATGTAGTATATTAGTTGTCTGGTAACTTGTACTATGGACATAGTACAAGTTCTGCTTAGTTTGGAATCTGATGGCCGTGTGTGAATAATGTCCCAGGATATTATATTATTAGTATATACAATTTCATTTTAAATATATCTTGCATGATAATGTTCTATTTATCTTCTTATATATATTTTTTCTTCTGCTTACTCCTTATTTTTTTCAAATAATAATTATTTGCGAAATGCTGCTATAATTAAAATGACCAATGTCGCATATCACTTTCTGATATTTCACGACCGCTTTCTTAGGTGAGTTTCGAGTATGTTGTTACAGAATAGCCATACTGATTTACTTTCTGTTTATTTACTTAGGCGACATAGACACAACATACAATAAATAGACCGATTTTTATGAACGGTTGCGAACGTCTAGCAAAGTATTTTTTTACCACAAATTAACCTATTTTTACTTTGTATCAATAGAACTCAAAGTGTTCAACAAATAATGAAAAAAAAAAACAGTGCATCCAAGATTACTTCCCAAATGTAGGTCACTCTCAAAAGCAGACAAGAAATATGTCACGCAAAATTTTCTGTAGCTATGTTACTTGATACTTTATTGGAAAAACTATATAATAATTGTTGAATAAAAATATTTATAACATTAATACAGTTTCAGAGGATACTTGTTATAAAATAAATAATTATGTGATATATACTTGTACATATATGTGAATAGAGAAACTCTTTTGATGGATATAGAGTTTTCATACCGTTTTTATTCATAGTCCGTATTAGACGAATATAACATATCAATACGTATAACAATATGTGGACATAAGAAATTGTCGTATATTTTTAGTGTTTATCATTAAAAATGCAATTTAAAGGACAGACAGGTTGATTATTTTATCTTATGACCTTCTGAGTCGATGTTCGATTTTTTTGTAATATATATTCTTATAAATTTTTGTATCATTTGCTATGTATATGTATACCTATGCATATCAACTTATATGCAAAATCGTACTTTGCGAATTCAATTTCAATGCAAATATGTAGAAATATAGTAAAGTCTACGATACCATGTCTAACTTATACAGCGAGAGTTATACAAAATTAACCACTTTTAAAATAACAATACATAAGATTTTAATTATTTTTTGAAAACAACAACAATAACAATCAAAGGATACAACATAGCCTTTTCGAAACATTCGAAATTCGGATATTAATGTTTCTATTTTGTCCTCCTCTTTAATATGTATATAAAACTTTACCGTTAATTTAAACATTAAAAAAGTAGTTAAAATAGCTGATATATAAGGTCCCTCCAATGTAACATTGTCTGCTAGAAATGAAACAAATTCTGTAATATAAATTCACTAAACCATTTTAAAGGGTGCGAGGACAATAAATATCCTAGACGAGAGAACACGTATACGGCAATTGAGCAAAAATGAAATTTCGGTCCCACCGCGCCACAAATCATCAGCTTATAAAATTAAACGCTGCTCGCGCCACCGAATGATAGCTCCGTTACTCTACCTCCCCACTGCATGCTATGAGCAGTTTAAAGCAAAACTTCTTAGCGAGCACTTTTTTATGTTATAGGTAGGTGGTCGGGGAAATAGGTCACCTTATATTAAAAAAGTAATTACTACCATAAAAAGAAGAAGGAAGAAATATTAATCATTCCTTACATCGCCAACGCGCCACCTTGTTAACGAAAATGTTATGTCCCTTGTGTCTGTAGTTACACTGGCTCGCTCATGCTTCAAATCGGAACGGAACAATACTAAGGATTGCTGTTTAGCGGTATAATATCTAATGGGTGGTGCCTACTCAGACGGGCTTGCACAAAGATCTGTCACCTAATAGATAGAGGATTTACATGGTCGATTTGCAATAAAAGTAAAAATAAACCCTAACAGCCTTATATTCTCCTTTGAAGTTTATTCTATCACGCTGCTCCAATGCTTAGTAAATATTATAGCGGAGTGAAGTTATCGCTAAGTTACAGGGTGACAGAGCCAACGTTTGTTTATGGCCCAGGGTTGGTAAATTTACATTTATTACTCCCTGTTATAATGAGGTGGCGTACTATGCGACGAATTTTTTATCCTTATTATATTTTGTTAACGTTTATACTATCTTAATTTTTTCTTTAATCTTAATTTATATGTTCCATAATCAAATATAGAATTCGTTTTCTTCTAGTGCTCCTACAAGATATAGAAACATTAAGGCTAACTTAATCTTGAACTCATGTTTAATTGGCGAAGGTTGCATGGAACTAAGATGTTTATCTACGGCTAAGTCCTCGTTTGCTTATAAAGCTCTCAGTTCGCAATAGCGCATGGATTCAATATTATTGTCCAATTACTTAAATATGAATAATGCTTGTGCTTAGCACAGAGTTCTTTAACGACTTTATCGATTAATAGACAAAAAAATAATTACATAACTAAAATCAATTTAATGTGTATTTTCTACGTTAATATATTTTTTATTCAAAGCTCAATTTATGTTAAAACTGGTGCTTCCCGGTGCTTTTAATTCTCTATATCGTTAGATTTGACGCAACACTTATTATTAGTAATTTTAAAGGAAAATATATTAATAATGTTTAAATAAAGTTGATGAAATAAACATTGATATAGGGTTTTTGATATACATAATTACATAATATAAAATCATTTGTACGTAGCAGATTCATTCAATGCAATAAGAACTGCTGAATTTAAAAATGTCTGTATATTTTTCTGTATCCCTGACAACGTGTATGCAAAATTTCATGATGTTCGGTTGAGTAGTTAAGACTTGAAAGCGTAACAAACAAGTGCACTGACTTTCGCGTTTATAATATTAATGATAATTCCCAAATAACGCCAATGCACTTCAAACAAAACAGCTAAGTTGTTATAGTTGTAAATCTCTTTATTGCACAAAAATGATCATAAAAACTGTTACAAAGTCGGAATCGTTCCAATAAAAGTTTATAATTCATCTCATAGTCCATGTTACCTATGCCCCTTGTGAATTACACTGATTCACTAGCGCTTCAAATCGGAAAATAGCGTTAAATATATATAGCAGTATCTTACTGCTGGCTGTAGAACAATCGATTCATTGTTGATGTAGTAAAGCCTTGAAACCAAGTAGAATCATCAGATATTCTATACTGGTGGTAGGGCTTTGTGCAAGCTCGTCTGGGTAGGTACCACCCACTCATCAGATATTCTACCGCAAAACAGCAATACTTGATATTGTTGTGTTCCGGTTTGAAGGGTGAGTGAGCCAGTGTAATTACAGGCACAAGGGACATAAAATCTTAGTTCCCAAGGTTGGTGGCGCATTGGCTATGTAAGCGATGGTTGACATTTCTTACAATGCTAATGTCTAAGAGCGTTGGTGACCACTTACCATCAGGTGGCCCATATGCTCGTCCGCCTTCCTATTCTATAAAAAAAAAAAAAAGAAGTATTTTGATATTTTTCTCTTCTATTGAAAGTATTTTTTTTTTTTTTTAATGTAAATGTAGTAAGTGCATAATGAAAAAACCTCTTCATCACTTAATTATAATCAGGGATCAAAAGAAACGTGGCTTTATAATGGCGTTTATTGCACTTATCCCGAGCCGGAAGCGCCGCCATATTTGTCGCTGCTTCCGGGGCATTCAGTGCTTATCGTTAATTCAGCTGATGACTCTTGACAACGTTTTAATTACAGTTTAATGGCTTTCTTTGAAACCATGGAAAATATTGCAATTTTTATGTTGACTGGAGAATTTGTTTAACATAATTGTTATTTAATAAACATATATAATTTTAAAAGTTACTTTAAATAATTTTATATAAATATAACACATATTGAAATAAAAAATTGTAAACGATAATTGTATGGCTGGTACGTGATGGCAGAGGTTTTAAAAGAAGGTATTGTTTTAACGAAGTTTCAAAACGCAATGTAGTCCCTGAGTATAATTTTTATATTGTTTATAGTAAGATGCACTATAAACATTATAAAAATTGAAGATAACCATAGAGTGGAAATCTGCATGCTTCGAAGAATCAGTCACGTGTGTATCCCCCAGACCGCATTGGAACGTGGTGGAATAAGCTCCAAACCGCTTTGAAAACGCAAATTTACTGCCTTTCATTTTGAAGTTAATAACAATTCATTATTTTGTCGATCTTATAATAATGAATTTGTTTCATTATTATTATTAATAAACTTTTGTTGACGTTGAATTGGCGCTCGCTGTAATAAAACTAAGTCTAGAACAATTACACTGTGATACCAACGCGGCCACGGTATCTAGTTCATTTGTGAAATCTCTTAAAGATAAGATAATATTAAAGATAATATTCAATTGTCTCAGCAAATGTACAATGTAGGTATCCTGAGAATAAGAGCTAAACAGAAGTACAGCCGTCTTGGGGCATGTAACACAAATTTGGAGCAAATCAGGTTTGGCATGTTGGCTTTTGGTATTCCAAGGTCCCTAGCAAATAGCTATCTAAAGCCTCATGCCACACCCTTATGACTGAAATTAACATTTAATCTATAATTCGAAATTTACTTTGATCTGAAATATGTACCAATAGGTTTGCATCACATATTCTCTCGCCAAAAAGCAATACTTGGTATATTTTTGTTCCGGTATGAAGGGTGAGTGAGCCAGTGTAACTACAAGCATAAGGGACCTATAGTCGGTGGAGCATTGGCGATGTAAAGATGGTTAGTATTTCTTACAATGATAACGTCTATGAGAAGTTGTGACCACTTACCATCAGGTGACCCTTTTTCCAGTCTGCCTACCTATTTTAAATATATATATTTTTTATATAATTATTATTATTATATAAAAAACGATCTACAATCTGCGTCCCAATAAAGAAGTTTTAATTATCACACAACCGCTACGCTACATATATCCTGTCTATCCTTTTTCTCTCAACCTTACTTTAATGTCATGTGACCCAAGAACTTGAATATGTCTTTTAAAAAAACTTTAACACTCTTACTTATGAACGTTGGTCAGCCACTCATTAGTTAAACATTCATTTCTTCCTTTCTGTCATAAATGATTTGACATTCGAAAGAAGAAGACACAGCATTGTTTAACTAAAAACCCGCTAATCAAGGTTTATAAATAAGGCCGTATGAATATAAAAAAAACACTCTTTATTTGTATTAAGTGGTACTTCGTGATTGTAGAAAGATAAACAAACCTTCACTAAACGAGTTTCAGGTTTCAGGTGTACTATAAAAATTGTCTTTCAAACTGTAAGTTATATTTTCTTGTTTAAAGTAAGGCCATAAAAATGTCGGAAGTTTAATAGGGCGAGAGCACACCTGCTCTTTTCTGAGTGCTCCAGCTTGACGTAAGGATTACGACATGATAGAGATAAATATTTAATGAGATTTTGCTTAGGAAATATTAAAATGAACAAATATATAAATATTTTGTTTATATTTATATACTTTATTAAACAAAATGAAATTGCCAATATCATAATATATATACACGTAAGATTATTAGTAGATGTGTAAAATAAAAATAATAACGAATTAAAATATAAGTTAAGTAACAGACTGTGAATGTCCCACTGCGGTGCCAAGGTCTCCTCTCCCTTTGAGGAGGAGGTTTGATTCTAATTTAAAATGAGGCTTACCATCACGAGGCGTTCTAGCCATTGGACATTCTCAGCTCACTAAAAACATCAGTAATGTTTATAATATATTTACTTGGTGGTAGGGTAACCCTGTCTGATTAGTTACCACCCAATCATCAGATATTCTACCATTGATAC
This sequence comes from Nymphalis io, assembly GCF_905147045.1. Taxonomy (NCBI): domain Eukaryota; kingdom Metazoa; phylum Arthropoda; class Insecta; order Lepidoptera; family Nymphalidae; genus Nymphalis; species Nymphalis io. The sequence goes on from NC_065888.1 coordinate 964,962, forward strand.
TTATTATATATTATTATTATAGTATTGCTTGTAGTGTAACAATTACTTTTATTACTTTATTTTGTTTAAACTTAATCAAAATTTGGTTTAGAAATTTATAAATATCGCCACGAAAATTCTTTATTTTTTATATAAAATAACGGACACATTATTCATAGAATGTCATCTTCGCACAATGGCGGTCGGGTCAGAGGTTCAAAACTTTTTACATTGAAGAATTAATTAAACTTTAAACCCCTAATCTGGTTCCAAGTTGACATCTGGGAGGGAACTTTTTAATGAAGCCGGAGGTGTTAAATTAATAAACGCGTGTAAAATAACATGTATAACCAACACGTAACATTTTGATTAAATAATTAATAGAAATTAGATTAAATTAGTAACATACTCTACAGTTATTTGATGTATTTTTGAAACAAACAATTGACACGACAACAATTTATTAATTATAGCCTAAGATTTATAGTGTCCGATTGTAATGGCAATCGGCCACTATACACGAACACGGTGGCAATCCTCGAGGTATACTAGCCGACTGGCCTTCAAGATGTAATATACCTCGTAACCAGATATAAAGCCGTAGGTCCCGAGGTCCAAATCCCAAGTCGGGTCGAGTCTGGAAGTTGAAAGTCTGTACACTCCCGGGCCTTGGAAAGGACGTAAAGCCGTTGGTCCTGCGCCTGAACTCTTTCCGGTCGTGATTCAGATTTTCCGTCCCATCAGATTATGAGAGTAAGGGAGCGTTCCTGTGTTGCGCATACACTGTTGGATAGTCTCCCTTGAGATTGTCCTTATCATTGATCATTGTATTAGTAATTGTAAACATATATACAACTGTACATTACGTTACTGGTAAAGACTATCAACATACCACATGTGATATACCACATGTATAAAAAATAATTTTTTTCAATGTCCTTATAAAAATCATAAGCATTTCTTGTTACGAGAGGTCTTAGCTAAGTTCATACTTTATAATATTATCAGCGCCTATTCTACTGTACACCGTCTCTAAAATCAACTAATTTGACTGTTGGAGTTTTACCCAAGGCGAGAAATTTCAAAGACATAAACATTACCTTCTTTTTAAATTAGAGTTACATTACTTTTTACAAATAATTAATTATGAATAATCTATACAACTAATCGAAATTTGAAAGTAACTCTGTCTGTCTGTTAGGCTTTCACGGCTAAACTACTGAATCGAATTTGATGAAATTTAGTATGAACAAAGTTTGAACTCCATAGAATACTTTTTTATACCTAATAACCCTTATACGTGGCGTTTAATACGTGGGCGAAACCGCGGGGTAAAACTAGTGTAGTATAAATGGATATCTATGCTTCTGTTGACAAGAACGGTAATCGAACTCCGTCGAGTCCAATTAACTCTTTAAATGTTAAACTTTCCAGTGCTCAGTTCAAAAATACTCAAATAGACTTTTAAAAATATACAATTTTGCGTTAAAGCTACGAGTTATAAATATATTCGAATACATTGGAGAGCTGTCTGGTCTGCAAAGTTAAGGTGTTGATGATCATTCGGAAATATAAATCTTTATATAATTATTATAATAGTTATTTATATAAATAAGTATATATGAATTTATGTATCCTCCAAATTAAAACTCCAAACTAACGTTCTTATTATGAAATCGCACCGTTGTCCACCACCGTAATTATTTTTGTTGAATGAGAGTTTTAATTTTGCGATAACTCCTTTGATATTGCCGTAAAGTATATAGTCTAAAGGACTCCTCTGTAGAATCTATATTCAGAACCTTATTTATTATTAGTTTATTATTGTGAGTAAAACCTTAACCGATGATCGTGGGTTCAAACCCGGGCAAGCACCACTGAATTTTCATGTGCTTAATTTGTGATTATAATTCATCTCGTGCTTTACGGTGAAGGAAAACATCGTGAGGAAACCTGCATGTGTCTAATTTCACTGAAATTCTGCCACATGTGAATTCTACCAACCCGCATTGGAGCAGCGTGGTGGAATAAGCTCCAAACCTTCTCCTCAAAAAGAGGAGAGGAGGCCTTTAGCCCAGCAGTGGGACATTCACAGGCTGTTACGGATACGAAAACTACCACCAGTTTTACATACAATAGAATTTTAATAAAATACAAAAACAAAATTAACTGTATAATATAAATATATTATGTTTGCATGTCTGTGTTGTTACTGTATATTTGTATTACGATTTATTCAAATTAAAAAATAACTTTGAGTAACATTGAAATAAATTTTGCACTTGTAAAAGTCACTTAGAAATTGCCTTGGATTGTTTAACAGTCCCTGTTACAACCCCCGAACTCTTCAACTCACGCATGGTTTAACTAAAGAGTTAAGGATTTAACAAATTTACTGCATGATATTATACCGAAGGGTGGCCAATATAACTGATTTTTCTCGGATAAAATTAATAATTAAAACAACTATTTAATATAAAATTTTATTTTATTTTATGCCGAAAAAGCCGAGATGGTCCAGTGGTAAAAACGCGTGAATCCTAACCGATGATCGTGGGTTCAAACCCGGGCAAGCACCACTGAATTTTCATGTGCTCAATTTGTGATTATAATTCATCTCGTGCTATACGGTTAAGGAAAACATCGTGAGGAAACCTGCATGTGTATAATTTCACTGAAATTCTGCCACATGTTTATTCCACCAACCCGCATTGGAGCAGCGTGTTAGAATAAGCTCCATACCTTCTCCTCAAAAAGGGAGAGGAGGCCTTAGCCGAGCATCGGGACATTCACGGGCTGTTACTAATTTTATTTTATTTTCTGTTACACACCTTCATATGATGAAACACACACACATATGTATACACACATATTAGCAAATATTGATAATAAACGTAAGAACTCTACGCTTTTTGTATCATATGATTTGTATAGAATAACCTCATATTTATTAATATATTTATTTATTATCTTTAAAGTAATTAATTAATTGGTGTAATAAAATGTACAATGAGATACCAAATGACTTTATTGAGATACTAAATGAATATTTGATTTAGATTATAATTTATTGTATTGTTATTATCAAAGATCTCTATTATGTAAGCACTAGTTTAACAACTAACTTTACTGCGATACGATAATTTGATGCGTGTATCCTTTAACAGCCTTACGTATAAACGTTGATCAGACGGTGATTTGTTAAACAACGCTGTGTCTTGTTCTTTCGAATGTCAAATCAATAATGTCAGAAAGAGAAAAATCTGTGTTTAATTAGTCAGTCGCTAAGGACCATTTATAAGTATGGCCGTAATGTTACAAATCTCATGAACAATGCCCTAAATTACTTTGATCGGTGAATTGCGAGTTTGTTCTTCCAGAATAGCTCTGGAGATAAATATAAAACATAAATAGAATCGAACTTTTATAAAATATACAAGAGTCCTGAACAAATAATTAACATGGTAGTCCTCCTGCCAAGTCTACAGGTAGCAAGTGCTAGCGATCCAATAACGCAGTCGCGAGCTGAGAACGGCGCGTGTAATCGTATCCAGCGAACCGGTTAACTGACTGAACGTGAGCACGTAATATTGCATTTTTCAAATGATATAATAAAGGAGCCGAGAGGGCCCAGTTGTAAAAATGCGTGAATCTTAACCGATGATCGCTGGTTCAAACTCTAGCACCGCTGAATATTCATGTGCTTAATTTGTGTTTTATCTCATGCTTGGCGATGAATCCTTCATCGTACATATGCATGTTTCGACCAATCCGCATTGGAGCGGCCTGGTGGAATAAGCTCCAAACTTTCTTCTCTAAGTTATTGGAGGCGTTAGCCCAGCAATAGAACATTCACAGGCTGTTACTTTAAAAGGTTAATCCAATATATTGACGTGCCGGTTGGCGTAGTTGGTAGATACTTGCCTTTCACGCCATGCCTTTCATGCAAGGTTGTGGGTTCGATTCCCACCCAGGACAGACATTTTGTAATTATCTATGTAAGTGTATATTTACAAAAGAAAAGTAGTATATGTAGTATATCAGTTGTCTGGTATCCATAGCACAAGCTCTCAAGTGTGTGAAAAATGTCCCAGGGTATTATGAATATATGATGCAGGAGAGCCTTGGAAATTGCGACGACATTCGAGTAGTGATAAGATAAGAAGTTATTTGGTTTAACTAAGAACATTTTATTTGCCGAGTAAAATAGAATCTATACCATAAATTATGTCGGGTAACTTAACCTAAGAGCAACACTGAGTTATCACTTGCTTCATTTATTTGTGATTCACAAAACAGCTTATAACTAAATAATAACAACAAATAATATAAATATATAATTAATGTAAAAGAAAAATTGAATAAAAATAAAATTCGTGCTCAACAATGAGTTAAAATATCATAAGGGAATTTTCAATTATTATTGTATATTATTAAAAATCTTTTAGACTTTTTGTGTTAAGTAAATAAATAGATGAAAAGAAATATATGTTATTTATTAATGAGTAGAAAATGTAATTAATGTTATATATTGGTCACTCAGTTAATATAAAATTAATAAAAAGTATGCTGTAATTACCTATATTAAAAATGCAATTAATCTTGCTTAGCCTAAATTATATATTATTTGTTGTATTATTGTAACTTTTGTTGGTAGTTCGATATTAAATAAATAAATAGAACATGTTTACATTATTTACATTTAAATCGGGTCCAACTATTTACTAACATTTGTTATAAAGATTTAGGAAACAAAACGCCAGTTTAATTAACGTTGCTCGATACAATTAAACGAAAAAAAACTGCTCCTTAAAATTTAATGATAATTTCTGCTTCAAATAAACGTTCGGTTCCTACGTTAAACGTATCCTCTTAATACAGTCAATAGTCAATTAACGAGTAACAGTAATCAAGTTAGCGCACTCGAGACGGACGGCCTCTCAACCATGAACACTTAATGATTGCTACTCAGTATTAGCTAAAATACTCGGATTAACTTCGTTACATCCTGTAATTTATTAATTATAAAATCAAATATTATTCGAGTAGGCTCTTATAAGCACTGCTCGTATATAAAAAAGATAAATAAAAAGCTACTACCGTTTTCAAATATTGTGTGTATATAGAAGCAAATTGACAAATTTTAGTAGGTATTAAATACATATCATGCATGAAAATAAAATGATATTATTCTCTTTATTTTGAGACGCGCAAAATAAGTTGGTCGGAAGTTTGATTCGCATGTGAAACAGTAAAAAATAATGATAGACAACCATTAATGTAATTGTATCCGCGGATATGAGTATTCCTCGAATAACGTCTCTAACTTACCTTTGTTCCTAAAAACGATATCGGCGCATCTCCTCGTGACTAATATCTGACCGGCCACCATGCACGTGTTGTATTTGGTTGACGTTTCTACATAAACTATGAAAAAATTATACGAATAAAAAAATATTAAACGTATATATATACTTTCTAACTATATAAACAAACAAAAGTCAGTTTTATTAAAATTATATGTGTTTATTTTTTGAAGCAATTGAAAAGTCAATTATGAGAGAAACTGCATAAGTTAACTTGTTCAACTTGTAAAAGTTCTTTGCCAATGTAAATTTTGTTTCATTTTGAAACTTACATACGAACAATATATAGTAAGACTAGCGTTCGCCTGCGGAGTCGCCCGCATGTTACGTGAGGGGAGGAGATGGTGGTGTAGCCATGTCCTTCCTTGAGGTTCAAGCTTGCTTCATACAAAATTTCTTCAAAATCGGTGTAGTGTTCGAATTTCTTTGACTATGTTGTAAACTATGTCAAATGATTTTATTTGGTTAAAAAAAAGAAACCTATACTTTATTAAATTAAAAAATAATATTTTTTATATAATATTGGAACCGTGATCGTCCAGGAAATAGAATACAGGTTTAATAAATAAATATAATCAAAAATTAATCTACAGATTTACTTTGCGGTAAAAAAATCTATAAAAAAACTTCAGATGAAATATTGCTATTGCAACATGTATCCATTTCTCATGAATTAAACAGTGGTATAAACTATTTACGGTTATTATTTACTAACATACTAACAGCTACTTTTTTATATTTATCTGTTCAATTAAAATAGACTAGTGTCTAGGTATAGAATGTGTTTGCTATAAATATATTTTTTCTCAATCAAAGCTTGCGCTCCAAGTACTGACCTTATTTAAGTAAAGCTACAGATTACCAAGCGGAGCTTGATTGAAACATATTACCGAAGATGTCGAAACCCTTTATAGTTTTCCGGGCTCAGACATAACGTTGACCATTTGTTTGGACCCGAACTTCCGTACAAATGCTTATTAATGGACCCATCTGTGTTAATAATCGTTCGCCTTTTCTGCAGATTGCCGAACTTGGTTTTAAATATTGCTTGTGTTCGTTCAATGTATGGTGAGATTTTGGTTATTAACGATATGGTAAATAGAAACAGATATGTGAAGGTACTCTGTGGTATTCTAATATCGTTATTATTATAAATGTGGTGGTAGTGCTACAACTTGGTGATCGGACTTTGTGCAAGCCAATCCGGGTATGTACCATCCATCACATATTATACCGCCAAAATGAAAGGCCCATCTTAGAGTCATCCTAAGGTTGCTGGCACATTAACGATGTAATATTTCTTGCCTCAATGTTTATGGGTGGTTTTGACCACTGACCATAAAGAGGCCAGTCTTAAGCTCGTTCAGCAGTTACGATATTTTCCTTTGCCGATCTCGAGAGGATTTCGTCACTCATCATTTGTTTCGCTTTATCACAATAATAAACCTCATGAAAATGATTGATAGATTTTATGGCGATCCCTACTTGGAAAGTTTTTAATAAAAACTTGAAACATAAAATTTCAGTGTTATTTACCCGATTAATTTAAGCTTATGCTTATAGTGTCTGATTACAAGATGACCGGGTGGATAGGGTATCGTGAGTTATTTTATATACTCATCGATTGAACATTTATAATTCTTAAAAATATCCGTTTCTAAAGTGCTCTTAATCAACTAAATCATAATGTGTTTCCGAATACATAAAAAGAAAAATAACGGGCAGTACATGTCCCCCTTCTGACCATCAGCCTTCTTTTCATAAGTATGTTTGATAGGTTTACCCAGTATGCTGCACCTATTACATCTGGAACACGCAAGCTTCTTCATTATGTGTTCTCTTAGCATTGAGCACGAGTAGAATTATTGGAATTCGCAATCTTCGGTTTAGATTCACGTAAATAAATTAGTTAAAACCGAACAAGCTAGTATGTTAATATTCTGTTTCTGAATTAATGTTATGTAAATATATTTTTGCAATTTTAATTAAAGTGGTAAATGTATTTTTGTTGTCCGTTATAACTATCCAGTTACCAAAAAAAACTGTTAAAAAACGGAGCAGAAAGTGCTACGAACTGTTATATATACCGTATATATATATATATATACATATAACTTTTTTTGTGAATTTTCTTTGCAGATTTCGCTTTTATTATCAGTTGTAGCTGCTAGACTTTTAACAAACATTTTATTTTTGACTTAAAACAAAGATACACAATGAAATATTTTCTAAGAAACTTGGTTACGTATATATTTAAATATCAGAAACGTAAAAAATCAAAGGGAATAATAACAGAGCTCGTTCGCGGAACAATAATTTAAATGCATAGAGTTTCATCGATTCCAGCTCGTCGGAACATGACATGCGGTATGATCGGATTACAGGATTAAAGGACAATACAACATGCATTTTGTTATTACATTTTAAGCGGATTGATGTCATATTAGCCGCTGAATTCGATCTCGTTGCGTTTGATACAATACTTTCATTAAAGTTTTTATATAGCAATACCTATTAAAATACACGATGCGATATTATTTGACAATAATTTTTTTGTCATATTTTATGACAAAAAAATATGTGAACTGATGATCGATACGCTAAGAAGGATTTCAGAAATAACAATTAAATTCACAGTTATATTTAATTATATCCTTCAAGTTCCAATTTGTACCTTCCAGCTTTCGAATGGCTGACGGTCAACTGTCAGATAGTTTCATCGAGTATTAAATGAATGTAATGACCGATTGAGCGAATGATAGATGCATGTACAAATGATCGTAATATGACGATGTTCGAATGACCGATTTTACGCACGGTGGCCAATCTTAACAAAGACCAACTGAACAGGGCATATTATGGTACACAAGTGTATGCCCAAACATAGATGTCTATACGGCGGGAGGTTTTAGTTTGATTATATCTTAGGACAAGAGGAACTTCAAAAGCTGGTTTCCCACGGCCTAGATAAGGCTATACTAATAACTACGATGAAATAAAGAAAATGTGATATATATACTGTATATAATGTGATATTTATTACAACCATTCAAAAACATTAGTTTATTAGACGTTCTTGTGAATTAGCTTGAAATCCTTAAATATACATTTTAAAAATAATAAATCTATATTAAATAACCAAAGACCGATTCAGTACTTACTTACTCTGTTTGTCAAACGAATTTGTTTTGTAGCTATTGACGAACTTTTGTGTTATTAATGACTATGTTCGAATTTCGAATAAATAGTACATGATAAAACTATATAAAACATATTATTATATATGTTCTTACGCATATAACACATTTTCGAGCCGAGGGTTAAAATGGTATTATCTGATCTAAAATTCATACGAAACTCATCATAGTTTTTTTCTGAAACGTGATCCCATCAAGCGGGGATTGGTTTTGGTATGAACGATGATTTCTTTACATAACTGCAAACGATGTAATATCATACGATCACTATTACATTAAAAAAGGGAGAGGAGGCCTTAGCCCAGCAGTGGGACATTCACAGGCTAATACTTTACTTTACTTTACTATTACGTTAATATTCATTCGGTTTAAAATTTTATTAATTTAATTTATTTCTACTCCGTAAATAATCATCCTAATCAAGCAAAGCATAGCGAAACTGATGTTGTTGCATGATATTGAAAAAAAAAAAAATAAATATGAACATTTAATTTTAGATTTCTATAAATCACACTAAAAATATTAATAACAATTATTTGATTGCTGACAAACTTCAATGGTCTCTACCATACTGGTAAAGTATACCGAATAAAGAAATCACTTATTGTATTTACAAAAAAAGGCTAGTACAGTCTGCTACATAATCATAAAAAAAATAACAGTACATTAGTAATAACACATAACTTACTTTAACGAAGAAAGCTATAAATAAATTCCGTTAAATGTATTTTTGCAAAATCTTACCACACAGCCAACCATTTAATGTTTATATTGCAAACAAAACCCCATGTATAAATCTGCTGGACGCCTGGACGTTGAGTCAATGTTATGTCTAGTCACGTACGGCCAAAAATATGTTTAAGGGTCCGGGCGCACTGATGGATCTGCGTTGTAGATCGTCACTCGCCACGTGTAACAAAAATGGAATATTTTTTATTATTACAAGAAAATAATATTTATTTAAATTAATAAATTTACTGGTGGTAGAGCTCTGTGCAAGCTCGTCTGGGTAGGTACCACCCACTCATCAGATATTCTACCGCAAAACAGTAGTACTTGATATTGTTGTGTTCCGGTTGGAAGAGTGAGTGAGCCAGTGTAATTACAGGCACAAGGGACATAAAATCTTAGTTCCCAAGCGGTGGCGCATTGGCTATGTAAGCGATGGTTGACATTTCTTACAATGCCAATGTCTAAGGGCGTTGGTGTCCACTTACCATCAGATGGCCCATATGCTCGTCCGCCTTACGTTCTATAAAAAAATATTAAACTGATAGAGTAACTTTGATCGTTGTCTTACGTAGCGACGGATTGAAGTAATTTTTTACAACCTTTTATTTAATTCGCAATGGTTGTTTGTTAGTTTGTTTGTAATCTGAATTAGAACCACTTCCTTTTAACCTAGTTTAGTTTTATATGTTGATTCAGATTTTTTGATATTATGTCGACTAAGATTTCGTCGAAAAATACAAGTTAAGCATTTCTTAGCCCCAACACTTAAATACATTTTGAAATCTATGTATTGACTGGACTAATATTTGTTCGTGCAGGATAAATAAATTTTTTGGATAAAAATTACATGTATAAATTTGATATATTATTTAATATCTCATTTAAGTATACGTATGTATGTATGAGGAGTGTAATTTACAATGTGCCTATAATATATTACAATACTAATTTATGTTAATTAAAGGACCGTTATTTTTCCATGTTTTCTACGAGTAACTGTAAGTCGGGAGCAACGTGCGAGGTCAAAAACATTTTATAATCATAACTTAATAAAATCATATTTTAAATGATGAATAAATTCTAGCTCATAAATATGAATTAACAACTTTTTTATTTTTTTTATTTGATTTATTGATATGGAGTAAGGAACAGCCTTTTAATGTCCCACTGCTGGGCTAAGCTTATTCCACCACGCTGCTCTAATGAGGGTTGGTATTAGATACAGATGGCAGAATGTCATCGGAGACATATTCGTATTAGGTATTCCGTCATCGCCAAGCACGAGATCAATTATAAATCCAAATTAAGCACATGATAATTCAGTGGTCTTGCCACGAATGAAAAGATCAGCAGTTGTGTAATTTTCGCGAACATTTAGGAGAATAATTTGTAAACAAAAACAAAAATTAACAAAACTCACGATGACGTGGCATAACTTTATAATTTCACTCAATGCGTCTCCAGCTTTAGAAATATTTTCAAAAGATTTGCTAAACGATAGAATTTTACTGAACCAGCGGAAACTGGGATGATAGATTAGTCCACATGTTTCCCGCTTGTCATCATGTCATATTAATTACTCATTAATGGTGAATTCGTGGAATTTAACCTATTTAATGAATGGATAACAAATGGTATTCAGAAAAAGAATATTAAATTCATGTATTTTTTTCGCTTCTGGCGTGGATAGAATAGATCTCTATATGTTGATGATGATGATTACTTGTTGAAATCCAGGCAAACGAAACGCAAGATCGTGCTTCAATTTCTTATATACCAAATTTACTCGTCAATAGTGAAAGATAGTGGAAATCAAGTTTATTACTGGTTCTATTCGGTAAAATATACTTTTGAACATCTATTTACTTTAGCTTTACGTATAATTAATCTTTTAAAATGATGATTAAAAAGTGCTTTTAATATCCTACTACAATTATTATATATTTTAATTTTACCTTGTTGTTGAATATATACATATTTATTGTTTGCGTCATATACAACCTTCTTTTTTTTAACGCTGGAAAAACGCGTTACGCGTTTCCCCCACGGGAACAGTGGGGGGGGGGTATGTGGGGTTCTCGCCGGTGTCCAAGGCGCCGAGTGCACCCCGAACATCGGAATACCCGCTAAAAAACCAGCGGTACCCTTTCCGTCTTAACGAGGAGCGCCACGGGATCGCTTTCGCATGCTACCGTGAACATATACAACCTAGCCAACTACGACAAATACCAGACTTCTTATGCTGCCCATTCCGACTTCTTACGATATAAATATAGATAAAATATCTTCAAAGTTACCTCTCTCATTTCGCTATCCTTTAAGTTAAAATTTGCAAAAATTCTTTCTTAGCGTTTGCTTAGGTTGTAAAATAAACCTATGTCCCAAATTTCAGAAACCAGATTCAGTGGTAGGATGAGCGTTGACCATGTCATGACTAACGATTTTATAAGTATAGATTTAACGATGGTCATTTGTTTACATGTCCCGTATGCCTTGCAGAAAGGCCATATAATCACACTTTAACATATATTATATGATACGGATTATTTGTAAAGAAATCATTGCGATACTGTCTCTCACTTAACCTAAATAGATTTGTTTATACATAACCCCACGTGCTCCGTTAGTATTATGCGCCGTCACGTAACCGGAGACGATGGATACAAGGGCACTTTTACTTGTTTTTTATATTTATTTGTTTATCTTAAGCCGGGCTGTATTATTTTCATCCATTCGGCCCGGTATAAATATATATTCGTTATTATAAACATAAGCTTTTAAGTAGATTAATAATTATATAATTGATGAGGAAAGCATCTAAGCCCTACCTTGGTATATTTGTCTAAAATATTTTGGAAACACTTCGTAAATTTAGCATGAAGAACTGCCAAGAGCCGGCAGTGAGTGGGTTTTTGTAGTGCTATGTGAGAATGTGGTAAAGTGGCTGTATTCTCTACAGAGATTCTGTTTAAATACAAAAACAAAAATCACACATAATAATTACGTTTTTTTGTAATTTTCTGACACAGACAGGATTTTTGGTAATGCATAATTGGTATTCTTAAATTAGAGCAGTGGTGGAATAATTTATGGAATAAGTATATGTGGGACATTCACAGGCTCACTTGTCCTTGCTTACTTATTGGTAAAACAGCCATCTTTTCCAGAGAGATTTCAGGTAAATGACATCACATAATATAAAATGAAGCCGCTAGATATATTCAAATATCCACCGGTTAATAAATAATAAGAATAAATTAATTAATAATTATAATAACAAGTAGATACAAGAGGTACTAAGCCAAAATAATTCATATAATTTACTTGTAGCCCTGTTTTTCTGCAACCTTGAAACAGTAGGTTCAATGTAACAATAAAATTACATACCAATTTTATTAAAAGAAAAACAGCTACAAAATATAAATACTGTACAAAGATTTATATCAGAAATAACAGCTGACCGTGAACGTTTTTTTTTTGTTTTAGATTATGCCTTTAAATCAAAAGTACATTGACCGACAAAAAAAATATGGCTGGTGGTGAAAGTATTACATTTATAGACTGAGCTATCTATAGTGGACTAACTAATTGCTCACATCAGAAAATGATACAAAAATTAAGAAGTTAGAAAACGATTAAGTTTAGACAAACCTTATATACTACTATCGACTCGCTCCCATTTCGTCCCGGTTGATAATCTTAGTAGAAATCAATTACATAAAATTTCAATTTTAAAACTTCAAAAAATCAATGGAAGTGTACAGCAAAAGTCACTGAAAAATATTCCATTTATTTTGTCTGAATTTCTTAGGTCTATTAAAGTTCTGTCTACAGATTTTGTGTGTAAGCGGTGGCTTATCGTGTATTCGTCCCACATTATGAAAAGACTATTGAAAAAAATAATAATTAATATAATTGGTAGTAAACTGGCATGTAGGCCATCTAATGGTAAGTGGTCACCACCACCCATATACATTGGCACCATAAGAAATAATAATCATCGCTTACATGGCCAATGCGCCACCTAAGAGGACTTAAGATGTTATGTTCCTTACGTCTTAGTTACACGGGCTCACCCACCCTTAAAACCGAAACCTAAGGTTCGTGACGTATTAATGATGTAAGGAATGGATAATTCTAACGCCGCTAATGTTTATGTATGGTGGTGACCACTTACCATCAGGTGACCCATTTGCCCGTCCTAACCTACCTAAATAATACAAAAAATCACTGTTTAAATATTACCATCATAATTATTTCCCCAATTTATTAGTTGCGCTTTATAATAACAGAAATTACTTATTAAAATATAATTATTTAAATACATATAGACAAAATAAACTTTGAAAATTCAATTAGTTTGTTTGATATAAATTATTACAGAATAATGGTAACCGACGTATGCCAGTCTATTTCAGCATTCTGTCGGCCCGTCCGTCGTATGTGAAATATTAATAGCTCCGGAAATATTTTTGTACGTTGAAGCCTTCCGATATGTCAACGGAATTGATTTGTTAAAATACAGTCAGAACGAACAGGACTGAATGCGTTTCTATTGTGGGAATGTCAATCTATGTGGATGTATAATTTATGACTTTTTAGATACAATCGCACTCGATTCTAGACAGGTAACATTATATCAGCGTTGGTATACATAGCGTTTCTGTGTGGGTATTCATATAACAAAAATTATACTAAAACACAAAGAGATGGCACTATTCAACTTAATTCAAATAAAATTAAAATAATCTTATAAAGTAATAATAATAATAATAATATCCTGGGACATTTTTCATACACGGCCATCTGATCCCAAATTAAGCTTGTACAAAGCTTGTGCTATGGAAACCAGACAACTGATATACTACATATACTACTTTTTTTTTTGTAAATACATACTTATATAGATAATTACACCCAGACTCAGGACAAACAGACCTGTTCATGCACACAAATGTCTGTCCTGGGTGGGAATCGAACCCACAACCTTCGGCGTGAAAGGCAAGTGTTCTACCAACCACGCCAACCGGCTCGTCAATAAATATTTAATAAAGTATTTTAATAAAGTATTTTAAATTGTCACGTTACAGAGTAACATTGAATGTAAATGCTATCGTAAGTATTTTAAATAAAAAGGGCAGAAAATTTCTGTACATTATTTCATATACTATCATAATATATATCGCTCCTCCTCGCGTTGTCATTCGTTAAACGTTACTGTTCTACCTCAATGGGTCGGACATATTGTTATGCAATTTATAACTCTTAAATCTCTCTATGTACATACGTTTATAGATTAGAGCGTTCAACAAGTAAACAACCTCTTCAGCTTTATAATAATACAAAAACATGAAATTCAGGTTTGTCACATTAATAGACTAAATGTAAACGAGTTAAATTCCGAACCTCAGTTATGTATACAATAATAATATACGCATAAACCTATTTCGAAACGCGCTGAATATTCTGGTATAAGGTTTATATTTAATGCTTTAGTAATTTAGTGATTTACAAAAAATGTCTCCTAATTTACTATAAAGAGATTAATACACATCAACGTACTACATCGTTGTATTTGTACTAGAGATTGGTATAATTTAACCCTAAATTCAATATATTTCGATTATTTTTATCAATATTGTGTTTGTTTGCAGGAATGGTCGTAAATGGCTTCGTCAACGTAGTGATCACCACCATAGAGAGGCGGTTCGGTCTCCGGTCGATGCAGACTGGAGTTATTGCTGGCGGGTAAGTGCTCATATTTTCCAACTGTCTGACCAAACGCATAGAACAGGGTGTGAAAATTTCAAACAGAGCTCTTCTAATTCCTTGTTTTAAAAATTCAAAGATCAAAAGAAAATTTGAAAAATTAAGTGAAGATTATGGGAATTCGATCGAGACACCCATTCACAAAGTTTATATTTTTAACTAATTAATTAATTTAAATTAAGGCCTAAAATAAATACAAATAAAAATTAAAAATAACTTTTTAATTTACTGTACAACTTATTTAATTTTTACTGTACAACTCGTGACCGCATCGAATGTTGGCAAGAATGCTAGCAGCATTTAGATAAATATATTCATTAAATTATTTGTCATATGGTAGAGAATCTATAAAATTAATTTACGGAATACTTTTAGTTAATATAAAATACAGAGCAAGTCACTGATATCATCTTATGATAAAGATATTCAGGCTGTAGGTTCTTAAAATTATATATCATCCATTCAGGTACGACATGGCTTCCTTCGCTTGCCTGGCTCCAGTCACGTACCTTGGGGGCAGGAGCAGTTCATCGAAACCCAGATGGCTGGGCTGGGGCGTGCTGCTCATGGGAATTGGGTCTCTACTCTTCGCTTTACCACACTTCCTTATACCACCGTACAAAGTGGCCGGGGAGGAACCGGACGACTTATGTATAGTCAATCAGACAGCGGTATGTTGATTTAGTAAAATATATCTTTGTGACAAGAAAAGTTGAGTAAAGATTGTTGAAATTGAGTATTAAAATGTTTTGCCATTTATATTATATATTGTAAACTATATATTTATCAAAACATAATTCAAGGGATCGTTAACACTTTATTGAAAGATAATAGTTAAATATTATAATAAATCTCATACGATCCAAAAGAAATGAAAATCGTACACAAACGTTAACAAACTGCAAAAAACCGTTCTCTGTAAGCTATTAAAGCACTTTAAATTGAGTAGATATAAATAGAACTCACAAAATAAAGACACAAAGAATATCCAGACAGCAGATTTCCTTCCATCGCATAATAAAGTGCTTAGCGACGCAGGCGCATTCAAACGACTTAATACGTTCACAAAGGCACAACACGGCTGATCTTGAATGAGATCATCATTCACCGTCCACAATGAGCCGTGGAAGGTTCCAGACGTAGGCCCTATTCTAGATCAATCAACCAGAATGATTTGATAAAGTCCTTGAATGAACAATTAATAAATTTTGATGACAAAATAATGATGATAATAGGTAATTTCATTGTAAAATCTTTCTTTGCATAGAACTTTTTTATGGTTTAACTGTTGAATATATAAGTAAAGATAACATGTGTATACTACAAGATTTTTTAATAATCATAGCATAGCATATACATCTATTTTGAAGGCATTATATATAAATATTTCCCTAAAGCTTTAAACTTGTGCTTGCAAAGTCAAACACTAATTTCCAAGTCGTTGGGGTCGACTCTGCGACTTTGGAATCAATTTTGATTGATTTTTATTCTAAAGTATTTCTTATTCATAATAAGTTTCAATTAACGTAATTGTACCGAACTAAGAATTTTAATATATTTATATAGAATTTTATATTTATATATAATTTTTATATTTATATAGAATAGGTAGGCAGACGAGCATATGGGCCACCTGATGGTAAGTTGTCACCGACGCCCTTAGACATTGGTATGGTAAGAAATGTTAACCATCGCTTACATCGCCAATGCGCCACCAACCTTGGGAACTAAGATGTCCCTTGTGCCTGTAATTACATGTAATTATGTTGGCGACGAACTTCGAGTTTGTATTTGTGTTTATGTACACGTGGCATATCAGACACGTTCCCTTTATTTCGTGACAAATGTTAAATACACATAACGCTATATGTTATCGCGTCTTAATATTTTAACAAATACACCAAACCTCTCTTTGCTTTCTTATTAAATAACTATTATCTATATTTTAAAGCCTTACGGTGTAGGCATGTTGACAAACGAACTGGCGTTAGATATGATAAAGTGTATGACGTCTTTCGAAAACCCTACATTCCGCTTAGGTAGCAAATCCTGTATTTTCTCATCCAATCAATAATGTACTATTTCGTGTTTTAGTCCAGCTCGTGGAAGGACGCGCCTGGGGAGGGCGGCGCGTGGGCAGTTGCCGTGTTCGTGGCCGCGCAGCTGTTACACGGCGCAGGCGCAACGCCGCTGTTCACTCTCGGCGTTACGTACATAGATGAGAACGTGTCTAAAAAGATGTCGTCCGTTTATCTTGGTGAGCATTCTAGTATATTGAAGTAGATTCTATTCCACACAATCTATATAAAAACAATGAGCGATTTTTTACCGTATCACTTTACTCATGTAAAACATCTTATAATAAATAAAAACATGAATAAATTCCAAATAAAAAAAATATCTTTGAAAATTCTTAAAAAAAACATTTGAAAATAAACCTAAGTCTCCTTTAATATAACTAACGATAAGTGATATAAAATAATAATAATAATAACTAAGTAATATATATGTAATTTAACCACTTAAGTGGTGATACGCGAGTGCCTTCTTATGTTGACGACGCTATAACCATTTCCAACCATATTATGATATTGTTCTTAAAAGCTAATGGAATATTATGTGGTAAATCCTATAGATTATATAGTGAGCTTGATCTCTAAAGTTACTTTACTACACATTATAGTCCAACATAAAATATATAATATTTTAAGGTCGTTGCACGGTTTTATCAATGAAAGAGCCATCTCTTGTCTTATATATCTTGTTTTGTTGCTTATGTCGATGCAGTGTAATTTTTATAAGAACTGCAAGCCTTTGGCATGATTTGATGACCCACCTTAATATATTGCTGATTTGCGTGGTTTCTTGTCACGGGTCTTCGATTACGAGTGTTTAGGATATTTCGAAATTCACTTGTCGCTTACGCCGCCCTATTTTTGAGATAGCGAAGCTCTCTTATATTCTACAGGAAACACATGCAGTATATAAACAAAAACACCTTGAATATTGGCTGCATACATACCTTCATATAGTACAAAAGGGAAAAGGGTAGTTTAGTAGTAGTAGTTTTATATATATTGTCCACTAACCTTGTGGTATTGTGAGAAAAATTTAAGTTCCACTTTCCGGCCGCGGCTTCACCCGCGAGTGGAGGGATGCAGGTGTTATGTACCCTATTTCCTTTTCTATATCTCTGACGACCTAGCAAAATTTTATGATGATCGGTTCAGTATTTAAGACGTTAAAGTGTAACAAACAAATAAACAAACTCACTTTCGCATTTATAATATTAGTTACTAACAGCGTCAATTCGCAAATCATGAAAAAGTCAAATCTATGTAAATATCATTGTACACGTATTATTATTTGAAATATTTAAATAATAATAATATTTTTTAATTGTTCTTATATTGTTTTTCAACTTAATTTAAAAGAACAGTTTTTAATAATTGCAGATAACGTTGAAACTTTATAATTTTACATTTAATTTTTTACTCGGAAACGAGTTATACATCTATATTTTAAGGGCTTATTTCAAATTGAAATGTGATAAGCCAATGTTTATAGTCAAGACGGTAATAACAAAAAACAGACAACGAAAATATCGAGTAAAAAATCATTCGATTTTACAAACTTCTGTTTTTGAAAATAAAACATTTGCATGCTCCATAAAATATTTTCCTCTTGTATCAATCAAGTATGATTTTAAATACAATACACGAATAATCAATAGTCGATATAAGTTCAATACAAAGCTTCAAACGCTTGAAAAGTAATCTGAAACAAACAGCTTTTTCCGACAGCTTAATTAGGTTCGAACGTACACATACAGCAACGTGACAGCTTGTAGTACAAAGCCTAAAGGTCAGAATGCTTGTAAGCTTGTTTCCATCTGTCCATACTTGACATGCAATTAATCGGGTCACAGTATTCTTACAACTGCGATACTATAATACATAGGGTTGTCAGATATTGAACACGGAGACAGATTATAAAAAAAAAATCTATGTTAAAAGAACTGCCTATTCAGGCCTGCTGTTGTGGTACTACTCGCCACCGCTTCTAGTTATTTTGTCACTTTACTCCGTACCGATTTAAATGTTGAGAGATATACTTAAAGTAACAGCCTGAGAATGTCCCACTACTGGGCTAAGGCCTCCTCTTGTTTTTTGAGGAGAAAGCTTGGAGATTATTCCACGACGCAGCTTCAATGCCGGTTGGAATACACATGCGGCAGAATTTCAGTGAAATTAGACACATGCAGTTTCCTTACGACGTTTTCCGTCATCGTCAAGCATGAGATAAATTATTAACATAAATAAAATTGAAAAGCACATGAAAATTCAGTGGCGCTTGCCCGGGCTTAAACCCGCGATCATTTTTTAAGATTCACGCTTTCTAACCCCTATGAGTTAATCTGTTATCTATTTACCTCGGTATTGGCAGATTTCAGATTAAACCTTGGTAACAGTAATAACTCAAGGCGAGATTAAACTATATTGCATTTGGCAAAATGCACAGATTCCAATATTAGATTGTTGATGCAATTTTAGATACAAATATGGTATAAGATTTTAGAAAAGATTCCACAGACAGAATCGTGTATTCTTTCTTTTGGTTTAAATGTTTTTAATAAAATAGAGGGATGTTAATTACTACCCTTTAATATCTATAACTAGTACAAATACATTAGGTCAGGGAAAAGTTTTATTGTATAATATAACATTTATAATAATCTTTAAGAAGTCATAAATAACATTACACTTTACATTTTCTCATTACAGATTTAAACTTCACCTTTTACGAAAGGATTTATTTATTTGCTCTTATTCGCAATTAACGTAGGAATGTTTTGACGTCATATCCATTCCACTATTAAATTATACTCTCAATGGACTTAAAGAATAAATTCAAAAAATTTCACATTAGCCTCTACATAACCAATAAAAATTAACTAAGAGCAAAATTCACTACGAGTACAAGAATACATACAATGTTCAGTTAAAGTAAAATCTTATACAATATGCAACCGTTGGGAGCCCAAGGTACAGTTAAATGGCCGGTAAACACTCAAGAGCCGATCACATCTTAAACGCGCATGAGGCGCGAATCGAAATGCCATTACCCGAGAGCTTTCACTTCCGGCCATGAGAGGGTAGGAGTGGCTCCGAGAGGGCAGAGGCACGAGAAGCCAGGGCGGAGGCCACTTGAGATATCGAGATGCGGGTAGTGGATGCAGGCGATATGAAAATCTGTGGACTGGTAGATAAATGGCAATTTTTTCAGAAAATAATGATATCGTGATTTTAACACTACACTTTCTTATAATTTTGAATAATAGTCATTGTGTCATAATATAATATAATGTCTGACTTATATTGTCTATTTACATAAACAACATACGAAATTATTGAATAAATATTTTTTCATCAGACATTTAAGCTACCGTATCTGTGAAATGTTACTAAAATTAAAAACAAGCGTCCTTTTTTCAATGACTGTTTAATTAAGAATACTTACAATTCAGTTTCTAAGCTTTATAAAAATAATAAGAAAAATAGTTGGTAACTAGAGAAAGAAAGAATTTATAAAGACTAGTTTCAAAGGTAGGTCATCTTTCACTGTGCGGTTTCGCTTACATTATTCTCAGCGGCTTTTAGCTGAGAAAACATAGGGTGTGAAAGGGTCGCTGGAAATGGGATACGCGGTACCTCGGAGCGGTACGGCTTACACTATTCCAGAACAATGACGAACCACATACGAGTACACTAATACATATGACATAACTTGAAATACTTATATATATTTGTCTTCCTCTCGTATTACTTGTGGGATGTCGTTTGACCAATCAGCGCCGACAATGTTTCGGCGGTAGCGAATAAATATGTGTGAAAATTTGGTGATTAGCAAAAGGGAGCTCCCTACATTTAGAAGTTGGAAGTGAATTATGAATGATTGTGAAAGATGATAATCCAAGGGGAAGGCTTAGAATATAATTGATATATTATTATTACTTTAATCGAGTCGCCCAGTAAGTCGAGATGGCCCAGTGGTAAGAACGCGTGAATCTTAATCGATGAACGTGGGTTCAAACCCGGGCAAGCACCTCTGAATTTTCATGTGCTTAATTTCTGTTATAATTCATCTTGTGCTTTTCGGTGAAGGAAAACATCGTGAGGAAACCTGCATGTGTCTAATTTCATCGAAATTCTGCCACATGTGTATTCCACCAACCCGCATTGGAGCAGCGTGGTGGAAATAAGCTCCAAACCTTCTCCTCATAAAGGGAGAGGAGGCCTTAGCCCAGCAGTGGGACATTTACAGGCTGTTACTGTACTGTTACTGTATTACTTTAATGGCGAAAACAGCTCATACATAGGTTTAGTGAAATGAAATAAGGTGGATAAAGTTTGTATAAAACCCTTTATTTTTTAAGAAAGAACTATGAAATTCTGGAAATTAATTCTGAATTAAGACGCAAGCGAAGCCGTCCGTAAAGCGCTAGTATAATAATATAAATTACATTGTAGTTAACTATCAAACTCGTACTACGAAAAAGTGTAACTTATATTTATTTATTTCGAAAAGTTTACGGTTAAGTTTAAGGTCTTAATTCAGTTTTTTTTTGTAAGAAAGTTTATTTAACTGTGTCTAATAGTAAATTTAAATGTTACCTTAAATATAGCAGTATTATATAATACATATTACACAATACTACTTGTATTTTGTAATATGTTTATATTTCCATGTATACATATAGTTTATATTTCCATACTAATTGTATTTCATATAGTTGACTATATATTTGAGAAAGTTTCATTTTCACGAGATTCTTGTAACATGAGGTGTTAGGCTTAAATTCCGGGTGAAAGAAAATACCTCTACCCTGTTATGTAACCTTTACCCGCCCAGTGTTAGTAAAATATTAATTTAAAACTTTTTAAACGTTAAAAATAAATTACATAATTATTAACTCACTCATAAAAAGCTCAGAAAATAGCAATGTTTTTAAAGTACTAATATTCCTAGTTACCTTCCCAATAACGCGTATAGCTTGTGCTAGGAGCGGGGACGATAATAGCCTAAGGGTTCGACGACAATAGGCGACCGGTTATCTATTGCGCTCTTGACGCTTGAACATGAAAAATTACCATATATTTAATATAATATATTTTTCCAGGTGTCTATTACACAATGGCGGTGGTCGGTCCGGCACTGGGCTACGTGGTGGGCGGTCAAATGCTCAAGATATACACGGATTTTGCTAACGTCGATTCAGAAACGTAAGTACAAAATATTTTGGTAATCACTTATTCTTTTAATGAACCGTTATTATCTCGTAAGTTCCAGTTTTAAAGAAAGTAAGATTTTTTTTTATTGCTGCACACTACAAAACTAATCAATGAATAAATGACAATTATCTATGTGTCATGTAACTTACAATGTTGTGTGGCAAATGAAGCCAGATCAGAATGGTTGAATCGAGACACAGGACTGTTTTTCGGCTAGTCCCTTAACCTTGGAAGTAACAATTGATCATACAAAACAAATTATTTATTAATTACAGGTATTCATTTCGTTATGTAATTTTACATAGGCATTGAATCTATTTAGTTTTGTTTTTTTCAAAAAGCTCATTAGACATTGATGTCAGTCATAAAACGAAGAATCGCTTCCGTAGGTTGCCTCACTCATTATGTAATTAAATCCAATAAGATGCTTCGGGTTCCCCACATGGGTAATATGTACAAATACGCGTAATACTGTTCTTTTTAATTATCTGTAGCTGCGTCTTGTTCGCGGTTTTTTAATATTTCAACTCGGCAGCGACACGGCTTCATTCAGCCAACTTGCCCTCTCGCTTTCATCTCATTGTGCGTCGCTCAAGCAACTTTTCAGCCAAATTAATTCCAACGTTTTATACTTTCATGGCTTCCGTAACGAAATATCATTTTCCGCGAAACGAGTTTTTGAACGATCTCTTTGATACGGTTTCACTTTTAAATTAACTGCGGGGAGGTAAATAAAAATTACGATGTTTGAGATTGTGCTTCGAATTGACGTTATGAAAATATATATGCGAAAGAAATTTTATAACCTTAATTTAATTTTATATATTAAATATGATAATATTTTATCACTTTTTAATATTGTATATCCGTTAAGTGACAACAGGCTTAGTTTAATAAACCTTATTATGGTTTATCTCTACACTAGCACTAGAATTACCAAAATTGGAAAATATCGTCTTTTTATTGTGATGGCTCATGGACTGGTCTATATATAAGCTATGGAAGAAGACCTATATACCTGTCTATACCACTTTTAACAGTAAAACAAAGTCACTTTTCACGTTCAGACGTGGACAACCGTTTGTTCGTTTACTTCTACTTAACTACACGCGAAGTTTTCAACATGATTCAAGGCATTTTTCCAAAAGGTTTTTAGTAAATGTTATCATATAAAATAAAAGTTTATTTTTTACTTCAATGTGATTTTTACCTAATTTATCTACTTATATATTAGATTATAGAATATTAATTTTTGGTCAAAATTTATTGAAAAATGTTGATATGGGTTGAGGTGAATTATATAAAAGTGTTAATAATAATAAAGTGTTCTTAAAAATGTTGTAAAAGCTGCTTTTAGGTCTACATGAATAAAAGTCCAGTGTTTTAAAAAAAACACATAGATAAGTTCGCGAAAGTATATCTATCTTTTGTAGATAAACTATATATACATTAAATAACACTAGTTTAAAGGGTTAGTTCGTAAATGATTCATATACAATTATTTTCTAAAATAACAAGTTAACAACTAAAACTCAATATCACTAGTACAAAGCATTTTATTTGTATACTTTTCGGTGACAATATTTGATACAAAGCACTGAACATCTTTATCACAAACCGCAAAGAACTAAAGAATGTCGCCAAGACGGTCTGGCGATAGGCGAATATTTTGTAGTTTCATTTGATGTAAATGCCTCAGTAGTTCTTGTGAAATTCTTCTTCTTATATAGAATCGTAGCTGCTGAACCGAAGTCGATTGGTATTTGCTTTGTATACGAGTTATTCGAGTGTTCAGTCTGAAAAGATAACTTCTTAAATAAATTAAGATACATTACACATTGTCCCTCATAACCAAACCTAAACTTCCTACCTACACTTTTTAGAATTGTTTTATTTCATATATTGTCTTGTTTATTTAGAACTTTTGCTAACACTTATTTAATTACCAATATTATAAACCATATTTAATAAAAAAAATTACAACTCCTTCGTTGATTTAGTAGTTACCATACACAAAAGTATCATAGAGTAAAAGTTATCGAGTTTCGCTAACATGAAAGCAACATTCTCAGCCACTCTGCGTTAGGAACTTGATCGTTAGGACTCAGGTCTTGCGGCTGATTTTCCGGATTATCTTCCTATCGAATTATGAGAGTTAGGCAATAGAGTGCACCTGAGTTTGCGGATACCTTTGTGCACTATATATATACATATATGCTGTGCAGATTGATGTTCCTTGAGATTTGCCGCCGTGAACGACATTCGGGCACAAGAACATTACTAATCACCAGTATTACCCGCCTCTCGCTTGAATAGATTAGACAATACCTAACTTATAATAGCAAAGAGTATTTATTTTTATATAATATATAATTAATGTTTAACTATCACGCGAAGTCTTTAGTCTCATCTGTCTTAATACTCTATATAGATACGTATTATTTACATACTGAAAATAAGCATACGGTATAAACCCTACTATATAATCGATTTATACATATGAATATCTAATCAAAGATATTAAGTATAACTTCTGCTCATATATATTATTACTTACATATGGACACGTATATGTATTCGACGAGCCGGTTGGCGTGGTTGGTAGATACTTGTCTTTCATGCCAAAGTTTGTGGGTTCGATTCCCACCCAGGACAGACATTTGTGTGCATGAACATGTCTTTTTGTCCTGAGTCTGGGTGTAATTATCTATATACGTATGTATTTACAAAAGAAAAGTAGTATATGTAGTATATCAGTTGTCTGGTTTCCATAGCACAAGATCTGCTTAATTTGGGATCAGATGACCGTGTGTGAATAATGTCCCAGGATATTATTGTATTATTTTTAAGTACACACGTACACACACTCAAACAGACATTATTTTATAATTATACCATCTGTATCCATAGGATCTATAATCGAAGACACAGACAACAGTCGAAGCTAAAATTAAACGAGAATCGTTTACCATATAGATTCTTCTTGCATAATATTAAAGCGGGTCTATTATTCTTATTCATTAGAAGCCCACAGCAGGCCACTTCATTTCATGAAGAGCCCGTTAATACGTACACGTTTCCCCAACCGAGATTCAGCTGTCGAATTTGCATATGAAAACAATTTAGAAAACGCCAATATTACAATGGATTCGAGTTTCCACTGTTTTCGTAATGAATGTTATCCTTAGCTTGTATTTATATACATATATACCCATAGGTATATTAACGAAATGTTTGGTGAAAATTAGATTGTGTAAAAGTTTGAGGTCGGAATTTATTTAACAATGACTTAAAATGTTATTTTTAGATTTCACTCGTTGCAAAACTTCGCCAGACGTAAACATACTCCCTCAAAAATTCCTGACTAAAATTGCAAAAACAACATCATTTTTAATTTATACATTTCCAAAAGTATTCCCCGTTTACTAATGAAAAAGATTATCTAAACGTAAACATTCAAATGGAAACTAAACAAAGATGTATTGGTGGTAGGGATATTATTGGTGAAAAAATAAATAAAAGCTTACAAAAATTTGATTTTAATGACAATAACATGTAACGAAATGAGCACATTCATTCATGCTTCAATCCAATCACGTCTTCAATTCTAAAACAACATGAAAATGATAAATATAACCTTCACTCACTACTTTTATAATCCGGTTAAGACGATTTAGTTCTGCAATACATTTATAAATATATAAAGACATATATATACCTTTTTGTACTAATTACTATTCTACTAGAAAATTAATAAAAAACTACTATTCTACTAGAAAATTAAAAAAAAAGCCGAGATGGCCTAGTGGTAAGAACGCGTGAATCTTAACCGATGATCGTGGGTTCAAACCCGGGCAAGCACCACTGGATCTTCATGTGCTTAATTTGTGTTTATAATTCATCTCGTGCATAACGGTGAAGGAAAACATCGTGAGGAAACCTGCATGTGTCTAATTTCATTGAAATTCTGCCACATGTGTATTCTACCAACCCGCATTGGAGCAGCGTGGTGGAATAAGCTCCAAACCTTCTCCTCAAAAGGGAGAGGAGGCCTTAGCCCAGCAGTGGGACATTAACAGGCTGTTACTGTAGAAAATTAATGGAAATTACTTTTTTTTTATCTGAAAATGAATATTCGGTTTTTCTAATTAAACATGTTGGTTTATTGAATTTTTCTATTTTAGTTTAGGTATAGAAAGATTCATCCCCCTTTATTTTATTACAGGTTAGGCATAACCCCTCTAAGTTCTTCTTGGATTGGCGCCTGGTGGATCGGCTTCATACTCTCGGCAGTGCTGTGCTTGGTTGTTGCCCTACCGTTGCTTGCCTTCCCTTACGAGCTCCCAGGTTTGATGATTACAATTTAATGAACAGACATAAGACTCAATTTTTTCCTTCAAATATTAAACTTTATGCTATGAAATTCATGATTGATTATAAAATGTATGTAGGTGCTGCTGAAATACGAGCATCGAAAATATCAGAAGCACACGAAGGTGCTGCTACAAAATCAGCAGCCTTCAGCGCTTTACGCGAACTACCTAAAGCCACTGCAGCACTATTTAAAAATCCTACATTCATGTTTTTGAATCTCGCTGGAGCGAGCGAAGGGATGCTTATATCGGGGTTCGCAGCATTTCTGCCTAAACTAATTGAAAATCAGTTTGCTGTAAACGCATCGCAAGCTGCAATGTTATTGGGTAAGTTAGAATAATTATATGGCCAAATATAAATTGTAGAAAGCCTTTGTGAAAACAATTCTGAAAAATATGCACACTTAAGTATTTATTATATTTTCTTGTATGTTTTTTTGGGCTTAAAAGTTTGATGAGTTTGGTGTGTGTACATGTTTTTATTTCCAGACAGCATCACAAATAAAAAAAAAATATTACTATTACTATTTTTTTTCTTTTATGTTTTTCATAATGGGAACACTTTATCATGAATAGCCATTTTAAGGCCAGTCCAGAATTTTAGTTATGAGGCTAGTTCAGAATTTCCTCGGTCGTGGTGGTGGTTGGAAAATTGCGACTGCTATTTGTGCCCTACTCACCAGTCTCCGTTATGTCATCACTGATGATGTCTTCGTTGCGTCGTCACTGCGATGCGTTATAGCAACCACTGCATGGGATACGTTATTCTGCAATTGTAACTTTTTATATGTAATAAATGAAATACTGGAAGAATTTAACTATTTACTAAGTACAAGACCACTTGATGTTTTTTTAAGATTCGCGTGTTTCTTTGAATGAACAATTTTAAATTTACCGATCGATCAATAGGAATATTCGTTACTATTTTATTTATGTTCGTCATACTCACGCAACTTTTTATTTTCGCCAGGTGTCATAACAGTGCCAGCAGGGGGAGGGGGGACTTTTCTCGGGGGCTGGCTGGTAAAGCGGTGGAGATTGACGTGCGCGGGCATAATCAAGCTATGCGTGGTCGCCACGTTACTGGCTGTAGTATTTTCTTTTTCATTCGTGCTCAGCTGCGACAACTATCCGTTCGCCGGCGTCACCATACCCTACAACAGCCCCAGCGTATCAGGGTGAGCACGTTATTTTGCTAAATCACGCCTTATACACACCGCTCAGCAGGCGCTCGAAAAACGTATACAATGAAATAGTGTCGAAATGAAGTGCACGTCACCCGCAGCGGCGACCGGCTGGCGGCGGAGTGCAACGCGGGCTGCGCGTGCGGCGCGCGCGCGGCGGCCGTGTGCGGCGCGGACGCGCGCGCCTACGCGTCGCCGTGCCGCGCCGGCTGCGCGCGCGCGCTGGCCCGCGGCGCGCGCACGCTGTACCAGCGCTGCGCCTGCGTGGCGCCCGCCGGCCCGCTGCCGCTCTACCACGACGCAGGTGCCGCGCGACCGTCCTTGCCGTTCCGTTCATTCGCTTTTA
Source organism: Nymphalis io (assembly GCF_905147045.1). Classification (NCBI taxonomy): domain Eukaryota; kingdom Metazoa; phylum Arthropoda; class Insecta; order Lepidoptera; family Nymphalidae; genus Nymphalis; species Nymphalis io. The sequence continues at coordinate 993,200 of NC_065888.1, forward strand.
GTTTAGGTCAATTTTAGGAATAACCACGTTCAGTAGCACATTAAACTTTACATTTCGGTGTACCTTGTGATGCTGAGTCCTCTTTTATTTACTAAGTTTATCATTAGTAATGAAATATATTTGTACAGCTATTATTTGTAGGTAACTATTTATTAAATAATGTTCACGAATTTAGATGACTTCTATTTAAAACCTTTTTTTTAATTTTAGAAACTAACACGTCGATCCCGTACGAAGCAATAAACAGCACATGCAGCTCCGAATGTCCGTATCTCTGGCTGTTCGTGTTCCTCTCGTTCTGCCTCATGCTCTTCACCTTCGTCGCGACTATGCCCGCCCTCTCCGCCACCCTGAGGTAGGTGACGTCAGTCCGTGGCGCCACGTGCTCGTGTGTGTAGTGGTGACGTAACGCGTGACGTAACGCGTGCCGCAGGTGCGTGCGCGAGGAGCAGCGCTCGTTCGCGCTGGGCCTGCAGTGGATCGTGGTCCGCCTGCTGGGCACCATCCCCGCGCCGCTGCTGTTCGGCTTCCTCATCGACCGCGCGTGCCGCCTGTGGGCCGCCGGCGCCTGCGCGCTCTACGACAACGTGCACATGAGCAGGTACCGACCCACCCCGACCCACCGCAGACCCCTCTCGTTCTCCTCATTCTATACTGTCGTTTTCTCGCCAGGTATATGCTAGCGCTCGCGCTGGTCGGCAAGCTGTGCTCGCTGCTCTTCTTCTTCTTCGCGTGGTGGTTCTACCGACCTCCCGGCGGTAAGAGCGACAACGCCGTCGCCCCCGCCGCCGACGGGCCGGGGCGCGACAAGACTAACGGTACCCTGCCGACGGTCACCACTGTAGCCAACGGTACTCTGGACAGAAGTAACGGTTACTGCAACGCAGCACTCGAGTGTAGTGACCATTTGTGAATGTGTCACTTTTAATTTAGTCCGAGCGCGTTGTGACCCTTTTGTTTGAAGTGTCGGTGATGTTGAACGAGGCGCCTCTGCCCGGCGTTATTGATGGCTTTGGAACCGATATACTGCGACTGATTATTCATGAAACAACTGAAACGCTGAGCGTGTTTCAGATTATTATCTGATAGGTAATTCGTAGACAATTTATTTGAAATAGATCGTGTTCAATTGTTATTACTCGGCAACATTACCAACGGTTGTGACATATTTATTTCTCATGATTATATAAATATTCAAATCCATTCATTCCATGAATAACATTCTAATTGACTTCAAGTCAGCTGTGGTAGAAATTATAAAGAATTCCATTAGAAGTTATCATTCTACTTGTATGTTTTTAATTGATCGTAGATTGTTGTATGAACATTTTGATATTTCCATAGAAATATGAAGTCACACCAATAGTTAAACAATTCTACACTCTCGTAATAAGTTCATAACTCCTAAGTCTTTTGCAGACCAAATATATGTAGGTAGATAAGACAGTAGTACTCTCTGTAACCATTTATAACTATATATTGAGACGCTATTTCTTCCTCAATATCACTTAGATTTAGAATTAGTATTAATTTACTGTTATATATCTGTGATGTGATAGTTTTACAATTATATATAATGTGTCGTACGAACATCGTTTCTTGTTTCTATATATTTATTTCATTTTCGACATATAAAATTAATTTCATAAGTGTCAATTTTAGTCGAGCAACTGTAAATTGAAAACTATTTGAATATTCTAATCAGACTTTCAATTAATGAGAGTCTGCCTCAGAATCAATATCGTTCAACTTTTGTTGATTCAATTTTAATTCTTTTGCAACAAATGTTGGTTATTTTAAACCGAACCGTGTGAATTCGTTTTAAACATAATTCCTTGATTACTTAATGAATATTAGTTGTAGAAAATTTGTACGTATTTTAACAGTTGATATCGATATTTGTACTCAACATCAAAATACATCATAAACAGACACGCTTTTTGGGTAACCTTGTATTAAAGCAACCTTTAAAAATTAAGGACGCATGTCATTATACTTATCAATTTAGTCTGCAGTTTATAACCCACAGACAATACATAGTACACAATCATTATGTACTTATGATTGTGATATAAAATTAAACGTCAATACCAACTTAGTATGTATATTAATAAGTTTCAATTTAAAAAAAAAAAAGTCTAATACGACATTTTTTTATCATTGCTAAGTTAAGATTTTAAAATGATTATTACACTTACTTAATAATAATTTAAAAAAAATTAAAGTAGGTTAACAATACATTATATACATTTTTTTTTAAATTAGAATGGACCATATAAACCATTATATTAACATACTATTAATTATATGTAAAATATATAGTACAATAATAAGCACAATTTTATCAACATTTTTTTTCTATTAAATTTAAGTACCAACATTTCTAATAAATTTAATACCAACATCTAAATTATTTGTTATTTTTTATATAAATAAAGACTGATTGTTCACTTAGTTTTAACTAGAAATAATGTTTTTGTTATTATTTTTAATAATATTAAGATTTGCATTTTGAGGTTTACTGGGCTTAGGAACTGTAATCATTACCTACATATATGATCTAACAATTAAAAAAAAAAAAACATCATCTGGACACTTTCGTTTAATGACATTTTAGATGATTTAAACCAGTAGATATTAAATTGAAAAATATTAAACAATTATAAAAGAGTATGAAACGCAGTATAGTTTTATTTAGTTCGCGAGTTGACGTGCAAAATTTTTATCGCTATCCTTCTTTTGCTTCTATTGCTTCCGTAGCAATTGTACCTACTGATTAATACATTACATGAGTGATCTATTGTATAATACACGTTTCGTATCTTGATCTCGTTAACTTTATGTTTATACTCAAATCAAATAATTTATTTATTCACGTAGGCTTATGAGGGCACTTTTGAACCACCTATAACAATCTAAAATTATATTATGAAAAATACAACGTCATGTGGTTCACTTTTGTGTGTTCTTTTAATACACTCGTATATATATTTACATAATAGTTGGTACTCGTTAAATTTAATTGTCTCAAATAATAATAACAAAATTTTAAATAAACATTGAACTTAAACTTCATATATATTATTTATTGTATAGACATTATAAAAATGTTTTTCGTGTTCTTTAATTTGATTATAAAATAAATTACAAGTTATGGTCTAATTAAAAACAAAAGGTAGATTTTAAATTCGTATTTTGCAATATTTGTAAAGACTACAGATAAAAAATATTATAATCTTCGATCACTATTAAAAGTTATGAATAATATATAATTATCGTGATTTTGTTAAGTGGCTAACTTCATAATTATGAATTCGTAGTACGTGTAGTTGTTTTGTTAGAAATAATGTGTGTGTTAATAATATTTATTTTAATAAAAATGTATGTATTTATTAAAAACCCACGAGGATCAGAAGAGTTTTGATTAAAAAGATATTTATATGTCGTCGTCATTCTACAGCTGCAAGATCATATTTCGTATAAATGCCCTTAATTCATGTAAAGCACGTGGGTACTCGAGTATGTGCTTGTATAAGTTTTATATTAAAATACATATACCCTATGTATTGATATAAAAATACGAAGGTATTCAATTAATTTGTTTACAAATATTGTAATGTTTGTTCGTTACTCGTAATTTACAGTTCACACTGCACACTGCACAGTAAAGTGTGTACTATATCTGTAGCTATAATTATTAGTCTAAGGTCTATTTTGAAATTGTACAATTTTACACGTATTTGTATTATTACTAGTCTTTGTTTATTAATCTTTACATTATTCACGTACTAGGGTCCGTTCACACAGACCGGCTCGGAGAGCATCGGCCTGCTTTTTTCTTTTCACACAGACCGGGTCGTATACGCTTGGAATTGGCCGGAGCGGAGCCGCCAACTATTTCACATCGACCGGCTGGAAGAGATCTGAAAGCGGGTGCGAGCGAGAAAGAGCACGCAAGCGGAGCCGGTCGGCTCCTTTTATTACTTCACACGAAGCGCGTTCAGGCATTTTTAATGACAAAAAAGGTGCAAATGCAAAAATAAACTTTACTACAATCACTCAAAACACTGTTTCCAACGTGATAAAAATCTGCTCTCCTCTCCGAGCCGGTCTGTGTGAACGGACCCCTACTCGTCGCTAAGTTAACCTGCCCTTAATATCTTATGAGATCTGTCAATAATATCTTTCATAAGATATTTTTTTGACAGTCCGCCTCGAGGCTACGTGCACCTACGTGTGAGTCAGTATGTCAGTTAAGTTAGCGACAAGTAATAGGGAAATAGTGTATAGGCTAATAAACAAAGATTAATAATAACGATAATACATGATGTCAGATGAGGGATGTGATCATAGACAATTTTTAATACTTTTTATAGTTTTGACATATTCCTAACAGTATTGACATGATTGGTATTAAAAAAATTAAATAATAATGCTTGTTTTACATTCCCTGTGTTTATAATAAGCTTTTGCAGAACCTTTTCCACGGCAGTCATACTGAAGGACTACCAAATGCGCAGGAAATGTCAAAGTGTAATATTATCAGCAAGTCTTTAGTCTTGTTTATCTACCAATTCACTATATACGAGTAATTATGACAAGATATCCGCCTTAACAAAGGCAATAAGATGAAACCATAGACAATTTACTACTTTTTACTGATTTGACATTCATAACAATAGTGCAGGCCTCGATCGCTGTCCCATCTCTCATAATCCGATTGAGACTCAGGCGCTGCACGCCAAGGCACGGAAGTGAAGAGTAACACTGACTACACCCTTGATCCTATCTAAAGAGCTGCTATTTAATATTTTTTTATTTAAACATCTATTGGCGCGCCTTGGGGATGAGACAGACTCCGCTGGCTCGCATGACGGCAAACGGCATTACACCATCGGGCGTTATGCATTTGTTTCAGTCACTAAACTCCGTGTTAATTTATTTTATTTTACTTCATATTTATTTACCTATTATACGACAATGTCGTAGTATCACAATTATTACAGATTTATTATTATTATTTCAATGTAACTATGCAGTGTTTGCTTTGTTCCGCCGGCTTAAGTCGATCTTTATGATATTTAATTTTCAAAGAATAGTATATTTCATATGGCGATAGGATATGTACACAAAAAAAAACTATTAAATATCAAGCAATATATTCCAACATTACAAAATAGTTATAACTTAACAAAATGCATTCAGCATTTAAGTAGATAAATGTTCTATGGACACAACAATCTCAAAGACGGCTCAGAAGAACTTGACTCCTTGACTCTCCTCAAATTCCATCAGTTCACACTTGCCCTTCACTTCAAGTGTTTTTAATGCTTTTACTAAAATATTCATATCTAGTCCATGAAATTCTGTAAAAAAAAATTACATACTATCAGTTATAGTTATTCTCTTTCACGATGAGGGATCGACTTTGTTTGTTGTAAATTATTGTGTTTGTGTGCGTAACCACAATCGTGACCGCGACGCGGTTATATATATATATATAGTAAATGTGAGTATAAAAAACAACCATCAACAACAAAACTAAAACAAAAAAACTTTAAAATTGTTAGTGTATATATTACAATTATAAGTTAAGTAAACTATTATAATATAAAAAAATATAAATAACAAAATAAAATATTCAAAAAATTGTCTGTGTCAAAAAATGTCCATTCAATTTTTAGGTTACCTATATCTGTACTAAGATATAAACCACCTTCATGCTGTGCTATGTTTATTTGAATGCATTAGTTTCAGATTCTACTAGTGTGATTTGGTTTACACTACATAACATCATTCTACAACCCACGGAACAGGGAAGTAGCTTTTAAAGTTGATGAAGAGGGTGGAAACCTCAAACCAAAATCGAGAACACAAACTCATATAAGATATAACACATACCTTCACCAACAGTGTTGTCACCTTCCCGTAACTCAAAAAGAGTACAGACGGAGTTATTCAAACCATTACAGCTCACCCAGCTGTATATCATATTACCCCATTCATCTAAAGAATGCCAATACACTTCCCAGACATTTTTACTCTTATCTACTGGTGCAGCTTTGCCAGCTTTAGCCATGTTTTCTAAAATAGTCAATAGAGATTCTGAGGACAGTTTTCTATTAATGGAGGCATTGTTAAATAAAGGACTATTATGTGTCTCTCTAATGTCTATGGTCGATTGCTTTGTGGCTTTTAAATAATCTGATATCAATTGCTGCCAAGCTTCTAACTGCTTGGATCTGGTTTCTGAATGTGGTTGAATTCTGGAACAAGTTAAAGAGGATATAAAACATAATTGTAATTTTAATTGGTAACATCAAATCATAATCCATTGCAGAACTCATATAACTCATTATAACAACTTATTGTATCATTAGAGTCATAACTTCACCATGTTCCCCAGTTTAAAAACACTGTTTTTAAATAGTTAGTAATATTTAGAGTATAGTTTTTTTTTTCAATACAATACAATTCACTATTCAACAAAATTACCGCCTAATTAATACGTAATCTTCAAAAACATTTACCACCTTACTTATAATTTTTTTCAATAGATAATTCGTTAAACAATCCTGTTTCTTCTTTTGATAATCAATTTAATAATGATAGATAACAACAAGTGTTTAACTAGACTGCCACAACATTTATAAGTAAGGCCATTAATAAAGTTATTTATTAAAAAAAAAAATTAAATAAGTTTAACAAAAATGACATCCTCAGTATTGTTTTTATTTTTCATTAAAAAATATACTTACACACTACTTTTTTTCATTTAGCTTTTTTTTTCATATAATTCTATTAACATTTGTTCAGTAGTTTTTCTTTTGGTCAATGATTTGATTGACTTTGGTTCCAAATCAGTTACAGATATTTTATATGATAAGCTTATATCTTTTAATGTAATAGATGGGTATAGTTCACTAGTTTGAGGTGACAAACATACCATTATAGAGCAGTCTTTTGCTACTGCAGATATCATGGCTAAATATAGTGGATCTATTGTTTCAAATAACTTGTTCCGATCATCCATGTTTATTAAATTAATATTTAACTCTTTCATATCTTTCAATAGCATGAAAACATATCGAAAATCTTCATTTGATGTTGAATTTAAATTTAATTTTTCAGACAATTTTTGCAAATTTAACAGTCTATGTAAGAAACAGTTAGCAGGGAGGTGCCCATCTTTATTACATTTCTCATTATTTGTGTCTATGTTCAATTCCTTACTTGATTCTTGAATTACAATATCAGAAATTCCATCACCTAGCAATATTTCAGTAATTAAATCCAAAAATATATTTAAGGTATTAAAAGAAGATGTATTTTTTATTATCATTTCAAAATCTTTTACATTTGATTTTTCATTATAAACAATATTTCCATCCTTAAATAGTTTTAAGTTATTTTGTGGATTTTTAATCAAGTTTAATATTGCTTTCCTCATTCTCTTTCTATCTCCAGAAAATAGGTCTAGTGGACAATAGCTACTTATGTATTCAACTTCATTTTCTTGTAATTTTAAAAGTTGCTTTAGACAATAGTAGCATTTTGAATATCTACTAAAATTCCCTGCCATAAAACCTTCTTTTGGCTTAATCTCTAAGCAATAGTTTTCACTATTATGTGATATTATTGTCAAATTCGGGGCTTTAATGGCAAATTGACTGAAATTAGATTTTACCCGTCTTTGTTTCGGTCGAACATTGAATAGGTCTTTAGATAGTTTTAATATATCTTCTGATGAAAGTTTAATTATCTCTTCTCTATACTGATAATAACCGAATAATAAAGGTATCATAACAATGTTTACAAAATTTACAGAATTCCGGATAATTTCCATATTTTTCACTGTTCTTCCATCTTCTTTAATAAGTCTTATGACATAGTCCGTATTTAATATACTTATAACGACGTGAACATTCCCCTCGTTTAAGTATTTCACCGCATTACCAAATACACTCATTGTGAATTCAAACAATATTTCTTAAATTATATTTACAAGAAATAGGTTTACTTACGTAAAGAAAGGAGGAAAGTTATACTGCCAGGGCCACGATATTTCTGCCATTATTTGTAAATTTACTAACGTTTGTGAAATTATATTTTAAAACAAAATAAATGTATTGTTCTGACGAATTAAATCAATGTTTCAGTGTTTTTCATCCCTTTATATTATTATTGTTACAAAATACAAATTACAAGGAAATGATTCATTTATGTCAAATTGACAATTGTCAATTATTGTCTTGTCAAAATGTAAACAAACAAAAAATGACGCTTAAAACATAAAATATATATTTCTTAAATACTGGCATATTTATTTAAAATGGGTATTGTTTATTTTTAGCATTACAATTGACAAAAGCTTTAAGCATAACACATTTAGTAGCATTAAAAGTAAAACAGATGTGTTTTATCTTATTTTGAGTCTGTCCGACTGATTGCAGACTTACAGAGCAGGGCGATTTGTTTTGACAGCTCAAAAATTTTGGTACCTACAACTTTAGTTTTCTTACTGCAATAATTCTAAAAGCTAGTCAGTTTAGTGTTATTTATGTTTAAAAGTCACGAATCATTTTATTATTTTTAAGAATATTTAGTTAGCATACAATGATAACGCTTAATAGAAAGTTAAAAAAGGAACATACGGAGACGACCAATGGGGTTAAAATTGAACCTATAAAAAGAATATCTGTTAGAGACAAGTTATTGGTAAAAGAAGTGCAAGAAATGAATGAAAATCTTCCTGTAACGTGTTCTGTACATTTTGAAGATCCTAACGTTTTAAACGAATTTATTTTAACTGTAGCTCCTGATGAGGGTTACTGGTGTGGGGGCAAATTTAAATTTAGTGTATTTGTTACCGAAGATTATAATATGGCGGTAAGTTAAATAAACACAAAACGATTATTTTCAATTTAACAAAAGTCGATTTGTTTAATATTATTGTCTACATATTTTTCAGCCTCCAAGAGTAAAATGTCTTACTAGACTGTGGCATCCCAATATAAATCTGGATGGAGAAATATGTTTATCATTACTTCGTCAAACCTCTATAGATGAACATGGCTGGGCACCGACTCGACGGCTTAAGGATGTAGTTTGGGGTCTTAATTCATTATTTACTGTAAGTTTATTAAGTCTTTTAGATTACTAATGACAACCTATCATAATTTTTTATTGACTTGATATAGATATGAATGAGTTACACCAATGTCACTGAGTGTAGGCGTTGGATACTGTAGACCACTTATAATAATTACTTAACAACAAATTTATAGTGGTAGTTGTAAATGTAAGGTGCTTATATGGATCAATTAGAAGAGGATCATATAATTTAAATGCATGTATATATAAAGTAGATATTTATTATTATATTATATTTTAATTGTTTATTTAACAATATACAGCTTATAATTACAATTATTAAAGCGAGTCCAGTGATTTAGGCATAAACCTGTCTTATGGAAGTCAGTTGTTTTTATTTTGTAAAAAAAAAAACTTTGTCTTTATAATTTTTATCTATGTAGCAAAACATTAACCTATCTATGTATGATCCTATAAGCATGAATTTTCAAATTAGATACATTGATTTACTTGGTGATAGAGCTTTGTACAAGTCCATTTGGGTACTGACAAGCCAAAGGGACAAAATATTTTAGTTCCCAAGGTAGGTGGTGCAGTAGAGCAATAAGAAATGATTTGTATTTCTTACAGCACCAATATCTATATTTGCTAGTAATCACTTGCCATTAAGTGGGCTATTAACCTGTTGGCCTGCCTATGATATAAAAAAAGTACATTTTAGGTATTTGGAAATTTAGTTACTTAGACAATGAACATTTATAATACAATTATAAATTAAGTTATTACGCTGTTGTAATAATATCTGTTTTCATTACAGGACTTACTAAATTTCGAAGATCCCTTAAACATAGAAGCAGCAGAAATGTACAAAGTGAATAAAATTGAGTTTCATTCAAAGGTTGTAGAGTATATCGCAGTGTCGAAAGCCAAGAGATGAGAAAAGTTCTTCCCCGTTAATTTTAATAACAATCTTTAGCTATTATAGAGGACTTCACACATCCACAGATTTTATTGTGTATTGTTAGGCATAGTGTAATGAATACTCCAAAACAGTGATAACTTTAAACTATGTAAAATTATAAATAATAACTGTTGACCTATACATAATATTTGTTGGTGTTCTTTGTATTTCCATCGAGAACTGACTAGGTAATAAAGTAAGTTATGAATTTAAATGTTTGATGTAATATTTCACTTGTACAAGAGGGAAGCAATAATATTATGCGACAGAGCGGTTGGATTAAATCTGAAAAAAATAGAAACTGTTGTTAACATTGTTGCAGGTTAATTTGTCTGGTTTATTTCTCAATTTGCCTCTAGAACTATGCACTTTATATATTTGAATCATCATAAATACTTGTTATAATTCTGTGGCCTAATGCTGAAATGCCCAATATCAATAATCCTCACTTTTGGTAATTAAAATAGATACAATGAATAGATGTCGCCTGTTAAATATGTGGTTTTTTGTGTATTAGTAATACCAAGTTTATGCTGTTTTAGCGTAAAATTATATTTATTATAAATGATTCGACAAATGGCAAAATGTTTTAGTAAAAAACGTATTTTCGCCTTTTTAGAACCAGGTCGTAGAATTATTTATGATCATTGTGATGATAATATAATTATAATTATTTGTATATGAAGCTGTAATGGAGTATAATGGCTATTGTTGATGCACTATTTAAAACAAACCTACAACTATATTTTTGGCCAATGTTGTTTATTTTGTCCAATAGATTTTTACAATGATTACCAAAATTAATTAAAATAAATGTATAAACTATATAAACCATTGTAATAACTAGTAACAATCTCCTAATAACTATCAAAATCTCAATTCATGATTAATTTAACCTGTTAACAATCAAAGTGATGTTATACGCTACGTAATTCTTTAAACTTTAATTATATCATTTAAATAGAACCATGTGGACTCTGAATGTCGTCTATATGTTTATACTTAAATGACAATGTTTGATTAAGAGGTTGCAAAATGGTCGAGTGTTTCTTCGCAGTTTATGCCAAACTTATCCCCCTGGGCCCAGACAACCAGCTGACATGTTATTTTTAGAAAATAGACAGTATTATTGACACTGACACATGAAGGCACGACATCAAGTAGCGAAAACAGAAACCAATTTCTCAGTTTATTAAATAATTAACATTTATAACAATTATGCAACTCCTAAGGGTAATAAATTATACATTCTTATAATTTTTAAATTATTTAAGAAGTCCATTCTCATAGTGCTAAAGTTATGCTGTTTTCAAAAACTAATTTTGTCGCCCGCAAGTATATTATTATTTTTTTTATTTTATTATTTATGTACGAATGATGTTCTTAATACATTACAAAAGAAAGCTTATATATCTATAAGAGATTTCTTCCAGCTACCTAAGAGTGTATGTAATATTGGGTTTGTCAAAATATATCTGATAATTTATAATATCATAATAATATTTTGGGTGAATATTGTTAAAAATTTTAACGAAATTCTCCTACAGGGTTCTACACCCGGTCAATGGAAGAATGCGATTGTCACGATACTTTATAAGAAAGGCGACAAAACAAAACTGACAAACTACAGTCCAAAAAGCCTTCTCTCTCAGGTCTACAAACTGTTTGCTAAAGTCCTGTGCCACCGACTCGCTAACACCCTCGACGAATATCAACCTATCGAGCAAGCTGGCTTCCGGAGTGGATACTCAACTATGGACCACATCCCTACTGCTAGCTACCCTAGCTGTCAAGCAGCTAATGAAGAAGTGCAATGAGTATAACCGACCCCTGTGCTTTGCCTTCGTTGATTACGAGAAGGCTTTCGACAGTGTCGAACATTGGGACGTGTTTCAATCTCTCTATCGCTGCGGTATTGACAAGCGATACGTAGGTATCCTCCGAGAGCTGTACAAATTCGCGACTATGCAGGTGCGTATGCACAAAAACACCAACCTCGTGTCTGTTGACAGAGGGGTCCAACAAGGCGATAACCTCTCGCCGAAACTCTTTAATACCGTCTTAGAAGATCTGTTGAAGACGCTGGATTGGAGGGAGAGAGGTATCAATATAAACGGAACACGCATGACGCACCTTAGGTTCGCGGACGACTTGATTCTTGTCGCCGAGAGCACCAAAGAACTTCAACTTATGTTAGCAGATCTGCAAGAAGTTTCACTGAGGATCGGTCTGAGGATGAACATGTCCAAGACTAATCGCCACATACGTGCACCTATCATAATCGTAGGTAAGGACACCGTACAGGTGGTCAGCGATTATATCTATCTTGGACATCGTTTATCATTTGATCGAAAATCTCAAATACAGGAGATCGAACGACGTATTGGATTAGGGTGGGCTGCTTTTGAAAAGCTCGAAGATACGTTGACATCCCAACTCCCATAATGCCTCAAGACCAAGGTGTTTAACCAATGTGTCTTGCCTATATTCACCTACGGTGCCGAAACATGGACGCTTACTAAGCATAACATGCACAAAATAAAAGTGACACAAAGGGCGATGGAGCGTGCTATGCTAGGCATCTCCCTTGTTGATCGTGTACCAAACGCAGAAATCCGACGAAAGACAAAAGTCGAAGATATTGGGAAGCGTATTACGAGGTTAAAGTGGAGATGGGCTGGACACTTGGCCAGACGAGAAGACGGAAGGTGGACTAAAGTCGTCACGGAGTGGTGGCCTAGAGAAGCAAAAAGGCCAGTGGGCAGACCACCCGCCCGATGGTCAGACGATTTTAAGAAGATGGCGGGCGCTCAATGGATGCGACTAGCACAGGACCGGGAGAACTGGCGCGCCTGTGAGGAGGCCTATGTCCAGCAGTGGATTAATGTGGGCTGAATATGATGATTGTCAAAATAAATAATATTTATTATATCCGCTCAAACCCAGACCCCATTTATGACGTTCCTGTTTTTAGTGTATAAAGAGCGCTTAAGTGGACCGACTAGTTTTTGCCTTTGCTATGCCTGTACATACTATAATTTTATTAATCTGAATAACTTTAAATGGTTTCCATTTACTAATATTTCGGAAGCAAAATTTCATTTATTTATTTAAATATTGTATTAAAAAAGCGAATGAATTGATATCAACAATTCCGTACATTTTAAATTAATTTGAAAAAATGATTAAATAATGTACAGAAAATATGTTAGTGTTAAATGTATTTAAATAATATTCATATGAATCATCATTTTGTATGATTGTTAATATAATGAGAAAACAAAGCAATAAACAGATATATATTATGGTAATGAAATAGCTAAAAGTAATCAATATAAAAGTCTTTGATATCAATAATGTAGTTTTTATTTCTGCATATCAATTTGTCCTATGTAAATGGGCTATTTATCAATTTTATAGTAGTATAGCCCTTGAGCAGATTTTGCTGACGGTACGAACTCAAAGTAAAAAGTATTCAAGTAAAACTCAAAATCTTTATTGTATATAGAAACGTTGCACTTGCTTATTTATTGACAAAAATCTACCACCGGTTCGAAAAAAAATAGCCTAGACCTTGAAAGAACCGGCGAGGAGAAATAGGTATTGCCATTATGGGTATCCTATTGGATTGGGCTCATGGACCGAGCCCGTGGTTTTAATCAAAAGACAAAGATAAAACTACAATGGTGAAAGGAATGGCTGAAAGTAAAATATAGTTACCTTAATAATGGGACTTTAAATCTAGTTCACTTGACATTTAGATAAAAAATGTTAACATCATATTATTATACTATTCATATTATTAAATGTGGTATTTATATAATTACAATCTGACATATCGATATTATGTATAAGTATGCAAGATTTGCGCCCACGACTTTTGCGTACGTACAAAAATGTAACGTGAAGCCTTATAAACTAAACTTATCAAAATAGTACAAACTTTACTATTATATTTATAAAAGCGTTTATAAATTTCAACTTTTATTATATGTGTTATTAAAAATGTGTTTCAGCTGTTTAAATGTCATCTGAGAATCGTATAGTTTTATTATTTTTTTATAATATAAGTACATAGGTAATTAAAAAATACATTTGCTTAATTTTTAAATACCTAACCAAACCACTGTGTTGTCACTATATATCTCTTGTCTTATTTGTTATTTCGTGTGGCTAGGTTTGCTTATTGGCCACCAGAGGTCGTAATATGTTAATCTTTATATAAGGATGAAATAAATGTACTTTTTTACATATTCAAAGCGTAAAAACTAACTCGCTTTCGTGTCGTGATTAGTCTCTCCAGCTGAAAATCATAAGGTTGCGTTTAAAGTTAGTGTTTCTTAGTGAAGAAATACTGGTTAGTATGAATCCGGTGCTTGCTGGTGGGGTCGTGTTGCTGACCCAGCGCACAACTACAAAAGAGAGTCTTCGAGATTAGCTGTGGCTGAAATTAATTGGCGTAACATCCTGAAGAGAATAACATCAGCCTTCATGATGACCACGCCCGTCCTGCCAAGAGCGTATCGACTAAGAAGTAAACTGGAGACAGTCAAATAATACTACACTTTGAGAAAATTTATTTTATTCACCTCAATAATACTGAAGCAAAATTAATCGTATAAATAAATAATAAAAGTTTTATTTATGAATACACTTAAAGATAACAACATTCGAAATACATTTTTGACTAGAATAATTTAGCGTGACGGCGGTTAAACAAAAATGATTGGATAGATTATTTAAAAACAGTATTTTTTTTAATTGATGGTGTCAATGAACATAGATGACACGAAATTATTTTTTTTCTAAAACAGCTTGTGTCAATTTGTTCAATTTCTAATAAGTTGAGTCATTTGTTATATTAGTTTACAAAATTAATCGTCTATTTACAACGAAGAAATAATTTTATATAATTAATTAAGATTTTATAAATTTATATGCTTATGCTTAAGATATATATAAAAAAACTTTTTTTTTATTTTACATCTAAAAAAACAATAAATAATATTTAAATCATAAATTAACCCGGGAACATTTTATCAGATTAAAAATTATTCGATAAGTAATTTAATCGTATATTAATTAATTGGTCCTAAGCCCTGCATGAGGATGGTCGGTGGTCAGCGGCTTGAGAATGTGGTGAGCAGCTCGTCGGTGATGCTGTTGGACCTGGTGAGGATGCGCGGTGATCCGAACGACGCTAGTGTGTCCGCTTGTGACGCTTCTCGGGATTTGCGTTCGTGGTATTCGTCGGAGAATTCCTGAATTACATTTACCATTGAATTTATGCGAACTGTTTCAAATACGTCGTTGTCAAATATAAATTTGATTTTGAAATATAATCAAGGAAATCAAAAAGCATAATTGTAATTAATTAAAATATTTTTTCCTGATGAAATAGGTACGCTATTTCACTTATAATTAAATTATCATTGCATGTTTCATAAGGATTTAACATAAATTGTTACAAATCAATCGAGTTATTAAAGCCTTAGAGAAACCTTTAGCCTGCTGGAGATGAAGACGGCTCTTTCTCGCTTGCGTTGCGTAAAGTCTGAATGTGCGAGCCAGCGGTGCTCGTAGCACTCCTCCGCCGTCGGCCGCTTCAGTGGGACCTTCTTGAACACCAACATCAGGAAGCGCGTTGCCTCCTGGGTACATTCGTTACATTCAAACTAACCCGTTCCTCTGAATACTAAAATCGTTTAATTCAGCTGGTAATCATTGACGCCATTCGTGAAAAGCTCAAAAGGTTTTTTTTTATAAAGTGTGTTATAATTTTAAAGAAGTCTTAATATAATCTTAAAATCTTAGCATAATAATACATCAAATATAATAAGTAGTTCTAAAACGTACATTGATCATAGACATTTCATAAATAACTTTTTTTTCATGCCCAAGCTCAACGAACCTGCGTGATCTCCTTATAGAGGTGTTCGAAGCGATAACGAACGAAAGAGATATTTTGCTTGGTCTCCGCGTCGTCGGATCCGCGGAAGGGGGAGACTCCGGACAGAAGAATGTAGGCCAGCACGCCCAGGGACCAGATGTCGGTCTGCGGGTATGCCGCCTCGTCGTTTATGATCTCCGGTGCTGAATAAGAGAAACATTCATATGAATGCTATAATTTATGTCAGAAATATCGGTATTTATTTTAATATATATATTTTTTTACCTTTATATTCCAGTTCGCCGACTTGCGGTACACTGGTACCAAGCTTGGTGACTCTGTGTGCTGAACCGAAGTCTATCAGTTTAACTTGGATAGACCGGACCGAAGCCATGACTACGTTATCGGGTTGTAAGTCCAGATGGCAATATCCTCGCCAGTGGAGGTACTGCAGACCGTCTAGAGCTTGCGTAATTATTGTAGCTACCATCTGCTCAGAGTAGTCGTGTCGGCTCGAGAGGTAGGTTAAGACATCAGCGCCCTGCAGCTTTTCTAGAATCAGGGCCGCAACAGGAGAGCCGGGTATCTGGTAAGCTCCTAATAAATTCGATATTCTTTCATGCCTTAGCTTTCTCAAACAATTGAACTCCCTCTGCACTTGGACCTCGGTTTCCGGTCTGACCTCCAGGATCTTCGCCACAACCACACTGTCGGTCGTCTTATCGACGCCCTTCACGACAATCGAGAACTTTCCTCGCCAAAGTTCTGATATGAAACTGTAGCGTTCTGAAAAGTTCTGTGTCGCGTCCCAGTCTATTGGATTTTCTTCCGTCGCATAGTCTAATTTCGGTCTATCTTCATATAAAACAATCTCCTGCCCCGACTCTGTTATCTGCTGTAGATGCCTCATCGCTTTTGTGACTTCAATTTTTGGTGTTCCGGCCGCCTTAGTCTTGATAAGATTCGTTGGTATTCCTTTGTCGCTCCATCCAATTCTATTGCGGGACGACAGTCTGAACTGGTAGCTTGTATCTGGCTCGAGGTCTCTAACGACGAAGAACTCATGGTCGATGTTTTCGGCCACCGTATTCCATTCTACACTGTCACCCTTCTTGTACTGGAGGCTGTAGCAGACTACGGGCGAATTGCCATCATATTTCGGTTGCTTCCAACGCAGGAGTACTTCCTTATCAGATACGTCTGTGGCCGTTGGACTGTCCGGTGCATCCGGATTGGTCGCCTCTACAATTCTTGTTCGTGCAACCGTCTGTCCGACCTTATTCCTAGCGACGACCTTGTAGAACCCTATATCATGGTGCATTGCGGGGTCAAACTTGAGAGTTGATCTTCCTTCCTCGTCTTCGATAATCTTGATACGCTGTCCCTCCGCGATGACCATGTCGTTTTTGAACCACTGGATGACTGGCTTAGGGTCGCCGACGGCGTAGCAAGAGAGCTGTGTCTGTTCGCCCTCCTGCACCGGAAGCACTTGTGGCTTTTCTCTAAAGAAGGGCAGCTGGCCATCCTTCTTGGATTCCATGAATGCCTGTGCCTCTGCGTAGCTGTCTAGTCTCGTTCCGAGTTCGTGTCGGAGGCGTCGGATAGTGTAGCTCTCGGAGCCGTAGTTGTTGATCCTCTCTCGTCTTTCGTCGTCGATTTCCTCGTCCATAATGTCGGTGAATCGTCTACGCTCGCGGATAATAGGTGTCTGAGAATAATATATGGTATATGAGTAAAATTACTGTACTGAAATTAATAAAATGAGAAAAAAAAACAACTAAATACGTCGAAATAATATATATTGTGTTTTACGGTTTTTTTAAAAATATTTGTTTGGTGAAGATGATAGAATACGACACGTTTATAAACAATTTGAAGGTTCGTTATTAGACACATGATATTTGAGTTAATTGTTTTATCTTACCCGAGGGTCGTACGAGTCTTGTATGCTGAGGCTGTATCCTGGTGAGCGGTGGCAGGCCACTTTCATGTACTCGCGAAGCCGAACCGGGAACTGGGTGTCTCTCAGTTGCAGCAGATACGTGTCTGGACCGTTTTGGTAACTGAGAATCAAATATTTAATTCAATTTTCATATCAATACTATTTTGACGGATTTAAGTTTTATATTTTACTAAGGTTAGAAAAAAATAATTTTAATTTGTAATATGCAGTCCCAAGACAACAACGACATTAATATTAAAAGTAAATACATGTTAAATGTACAAACTAAGGACGATAGAGACCCAAACTAAAAAAATATTTTTTATAATATATCAAAATCACACGTAGGTATTTTAAGACTGTTAGAGAAATAACGTAACTTCTGTTGCAATATTAAAAAATATGTGATAAATATTTATAGCTGGTAATACTTACTGGCTCTCGGATTTGGCAGATACCTCCCAGTCGGGATGCTCCCATTGCTTGAATTTGATATCCCAATCTCCAGGTTTCCTTTCGTGGGATACGCTGTCACGGTCTGGGGTTGCTGATAATTGAAATATTGTGTATAATAACTATTTTGTTTTATTTAAATATTACGTAATGTTCAAAAATAATTAATTTAGTATGTTTACAATGTATTTACAATGTCAATCAATTTGTTCATGTAATTCAATCAAGTACTACTTTAATTAATAAAATCAATTTACTATTCTACTATGTTACATACCTTCGGGGGTGTATATTTCCCCGGGCGGGTAGACCATTTTGGAGGGATGGTCGAAGGCACCGCTCAATGGCCGGCGACGGAACCACGTGCGGCACTGCGCATTGCTCGTCCAGTCTCTGTAGGCAATTTATTTAAAGTAATAAATTAGTAATAAACAACACCAACAACAGTCATCGGTTGTCGATGGTAAAATGTAAAGGCAAGATAATATAATCGAGAACGACTCACCTGTAGAGGTTATAGTAATTCCGGAGCCTGTCCGTAGCGATGACGTACTCGTCCTCGTAGATCCTGTCGGCGCGCTGCAGCCAGGGGTGCGCCAGCGCCGCGTCCACGTCCAGGCGGTCGTGCCCGCGCAGCTGCAGCAGGCGCGAGATGAAGTCGCGGCTCTCGGCGCTGAAGCGCGCCCACCACGCCTCGTCGTGCCACGCCCACGCGCCGGCGCGCACGTTGCCCAGCGTCTCGCGGTCGTCGGCGCCGCGGAAGGGCGAGTGGCCGCTGAGCAGCACGTACGTGATGACGCCCACGGACCACATGTCGGCCGCGAACGACACGCCCTCGCCGCTGGCGACCTCGGGCGACACGAACTCGGGCATGCCGTAGTCGAGCGACGCGTACTTGTTCATCTGGATGCGGCGGGACAGGCCGAAGTCGCAGATCTTCAGAAGGTCGCTGCCCGCGTGCGAGAGCAGCAGCTCGCCGATCTTAACGTTTATTTAGTGTTATATATTGTCGCTACTTTTCTTCGTCTAGAATACTAGCAATGTCAGCTTGCAAAGATTTACTAATGCATACATTTGGTGGTCCGGACGTAATTCAGCTAATTTCCATTTTAAATGCTTAAAAATCCAATCACCTCAGTAAAACCACCGATTTTATTAAAAAAAATGTTTATACGTTTTGAAGAATAACATCTCCGTTATATATTCAAACGTGTTTAATTTTATTTCACTCACAGTAAGCCCGAGGTGGGCGACACTGTTGTCGTGCATGTGCTTGAGTCCCCTCAGCAGCTGCCGCACGTAGCCCGCCACCTCGCGCTCCGTGTAGCCTTGACTGCGCAGCAAACGGTCTCTGCGCGACGACAATTTTATGTAATTATTGGAGCATTCGAGAAATAAAACTAAGTAGGCACTTATTTTGACAATAAATATAAATATTGAAACATTCAGCCAGTGCTCACCGGACGAGCTCCCCGCCCGCCGCCAGCTCCGTCACGAGCGCCAGCGTGTGGTCGTGCTCGTAGGCGTCGTAGAGCCGCACGAGGTGTCGGTCGTTCAGTATGTTCATGATGTCCAGCTCGTTCTTCATGAACGGCTTTAGATCCGAGTGTCCGTGCATTATCTTGGCGGCGTAGTTGCGACCTGACCGTTTATAAGAATGAGGGCGTTAATTTATTATTTACATTTTAATACAAGTTATACTTGTGTACTGCGTTTTAATAGTCGCTTAGATATTTATTGGGAAACAGTTTAATTTTGTCGCTTTTGCTTTCTCGTAAATTAGGAGCAACTGTGGCATGTGACGTTGATGCAGGTTCTTTGAAAATATTTTCTTTAATTATAATAAGGCAGCTTGATTGATTGTAACCAGCTTAATGATACAATAAAATATTATTTTTTTAAATAAATATTAACTATATATTTACACATACATCAATCAATCAATCAACAGCCAATCGTTGTCCACTGCTGAACATAGGCCTCTCCCAAGGTGCGCCAAAGCTCCCTGTCCTCCGCCTTCCGCATCGGTCCTACGACATACGTGACCAGCCCACTGCCACTTCAGCCTGCTAATTTTGCAAGCTATGTCGGTGACTCTGGTTCTTTTCCGGATAATCTCATTTCTGATTTTATCCTTCAAAGATACTCCGAGCATAGCTCGCTCCATAGCACGCTGAGCGACTTTGAATTTGTGGACTAGTCCCGCAGTTAGTGTCCACGTTTCGGCACCG
This sequence comes from Nymphalis io, assembly GCF_905147045.1. NCBI lineage: Eukaryota > Metazoa > Arthropoda > Insecta > Lepidoptera > Nymphalidae > Nymphalis > Nymphalis io. Next base: position 1,013,770 of record NC_065888.1, read on the forward strand.
TATGTCATGGCAGGTAAGACGCATTGGTTGAAGACTTTCGTCTTCAAACATTGCGGTATAGACGACTTGAGGACTTGACGAAGGTTGCCAAATGCTGCCCATCCCAAGCGAATTCTTCGATCGGCTTCCTTCTCGAAGTTGTTCCTACCGACTTGTATTATCTGTCCTAGGTAGCTATATTCACTAACAACTTCGAGAGGTTTCCCCTCGACGTATATCGGTCCCGGCACGACATGCCTATTGAACATGACCTTGGTCTTGTCCAAGTTCATACCGAGACCGACACACCGGGAAGACTCGCCTAGGCTACGCAGCATTTCGGTGAGTTGTTCCAGCGACTCTGCTATGATGACGATATCGTCGGCAAATCGAAGGTGTGAGATGTACTCGCCGTTTACATTGACTCCATACCTAGTCCAATCCAGCGTTTTGAAAACGTCTTCCAACGCGTTGGTGAACAGTTTCGGGGATATTACATCCCCCTGTCTCACCCCTCTGCGCAGTTGGATCGCCTTCGTCTTACAGTCCTGGATGTGGACAGTCATTATAGCGACGTTGTACAGATATCTCAGTACCTCGACATATCTCCAATCGATATGACATCTCTGCAATGAGTCGAGCACTGCCCAGGTTTCGATGGAGTCGAAGGCTTTCTCGTAGTCCACAAATGCCATACACAGCGGCTGATTGTACTCTTCGGTCTTCTGCACAATCTGCCGAACAGTATGGATGTGGTCCACGGTGCTGTAGCCTGATCGAAAGCCGGCTTGCTCTGGGGGCTGGAACTCGTCAAGTCGTCTGGCGAGACGGTTCGTGACGACTCTTGAGAACAGCTTATACACGTGACTCAGGAGGGAGATTGGTCTGTAGTTTTTCAAGACGGTTTTATCACCTTTCTTGAAAAACAGTACCACCTCACTCCCGCTCCACGTTTCCGGGGTCTTGCCATGTTGGATGACAGAATTAAAGATGCTTGCTAGCTCTTTCAGGACCGGAGTCCCGCCTGCCTTAAGCAACTCTGTTGTGATTCCGTCATCTCCCGGAGCTTTGTTGCTTTAAGCTGTTCTAGAGCCGCCCTAATCTCTCCTTGGTCAACGACCGGGAGCTCCTCGGAGTAATGGCGCATAAGAGGGGCGCGCTGGTCATCAATACTGATTCCCACGGGTTTATCCGATCTTGAAGAGAACAACTGCCCATAAAACCTCTCTACTTCTCCGACAATCTCAGGCCTAGAGGTAACGACCCCACCATTTTCAGTTTTAAGTTTTGTCAGACGCGGCCTCCCAAACTTGCGAGCGAACACTTTCGATCCCCGATTTTGCTCAATCGCAGCCTTGATGGCACGGGTATTGGAGCGTCGGAGATCGCGTCGCGTCAGCGTTTTTATTGTTCGGTTTAAGGCCTTATCTGACAAAAACGATGGTAGTTCTCGTCGTTTTCTCATGAGCTCGAGTGTCTCAGCAGAGAGTTTTGGTGCGTTGTCTCTTCTCTGTGGCGGAAAACACTTGCGGGATGTGTTTTGCAGTATTTTGACCAGCGTGTCGGTTCTCTCATCGATGCTGCTTATGGTTTCCAACGCGGTGAATTGATTTTGAAGTTCCATTTGGAAATTTTCGGAGCCTTGAGCAGCTTGGAGCATGGTAGGTCGGAGAGTAGACCTCATCATTCTCGATCTTTCGGCTTTTAAGTTGATATTTAGAGTGCCTCGAACCAAGCGGTGATCACTTCCGGTATTAAACCTGTTGATCACTGAAACATCTCTAAATATGTGCCTTTTATTCGAAATGATAAAGTCTATCTCGTTCCTTGTCACGTTATCGGGGCTGCGCCAGGTCCACCTCCTATGAGGCTTCTTTTGAAAGAAAGAATTCATCAAAAAAAAGCCCCTGCGCTTCGAGAAAGTTTACCAGCATTTGCCCCCTGTGATTTCTGCAGCCCAAGCCGTTATCTTGTACTCCCACTAGCATTAAAGTCTCCCATAACGACATTGTAGTGGGCCTTCGAGGTGTCGTTGAGGGCCTTTTACACATACATGTAAGTATATATTTACATTCATTTTAATGAACTACGATTTCTATAATATATTACTAAAGTAAATGTCGTATGTTCTAAGCCGTAAAGATCACTCACCGCTCGTGCGCTCTGCGGCGTGGTAGACGACGCCCTGCACTCCGCGGCCGATCTCGTCGCCCAGGTCGTAGTAGTCGCCGAAGGGTTTTGAGCTCGCCTTGATGCGAGGTGGATACTCGCGAATCCTACAATACGATTTGCATATAAAATGTAACCGAAGATTGTGTTCGAGAGTTAAAATATACATATTGGGACCTACCTAGCGGAGTAGTCGTGCTCGCTCTCCTCGACGTACAGCATGGCGGAGGCGCTGACCGCGCCCGCCACGTTACGCGCAGACACGGAGTACAGACCCTCGTCCTTCAACATCACGTCGCTGATAGTCAGCACCACCGTGTCCGGTTCGATGAAGTGCATCTGAGACGAAATATCAGAGTGAAATAAGTAAATCTTACGAGTAATTCATGATAAATATTACAATCTTAAAATATTAAATGCGAAATGATCGTATACGCCCGTATCGTGCATATGAAGAGACAGGAGCGTCAGCAAAGGTTTGAAAGTATCAATAATAGCATATTTTCGAACGTTACATCACAGAGGTCACACAAAGTATCGACGCTCACCTTGACCCTGGAGCTCTGCGCCAGCGGCTGCCAGTCCTTGTACCACTTGATGTCGGGGAAGGGCACGCCGGCCACGCGCGCCTCGATGCGCGCCAGGCGGCGCTGCAGCACCACGGCCTCCTCGGGGCGCCTGACGAAGGCGGGGTACTCCGCCAGCTGCAGCCGCACCCGCTGGCGCGCCTGCCCGTGCTCGTTGCTGGCCACGGCCTCGTACCAGCCCACGTCGCGCTCCAGCATCCTTTTTTCATCATTAGTGGTATTATTAACATTTTTTAAATTGTCCGCCGTCTTTTGTCCTTAAAACGCGAAATTTCTTTAAAGGTACAAAAAGCCGAGATGGCCAAGTGGTAGAACGCGTGAACGTTTTCATGTGCTTAATATGTAATTATAATTAAACATCAAAAACATCGCGAGTAAACCTGCATGTGTCTAATTTAACTGAAATTCTGCCACATGTGTATTCCACCAACCCGCACTGAAGCAGCGAGGTGTAATAAGCTCCAAACCTTCTCCTCAAAAAGGGAGAGGAGGCCTTAGCCCAGCAATGAGACATTCACAGGCTGTTACGTACAAAAAAAGTAAAAAGATTTTTGTAAATTGTTGAACGCTAAATAATAATCAAATACATAATGTAAAAATATCATATACTGTGCCGTATAGTTAATTAAAAATCCTGCCAAGTAATACTCACTTATTGATAAACAGTGTCGCCTGTCCGTTTCTTGTGTAACTCCAATCGTATCTGCCGCCTATCTCGATCGGTTCGTCGTTGAAGAAGTACGTCATCTTGGGTTTCGGGTAGCCGTAGACAAACCAGAACAAGTTGACGTTGTGGCCCTTCACGCCGTACTGCGAGTCGTATTCTTGACGGAGGAACTTAGGGGCCTGAGCGTAGCCGTCGTGCGGGGGGCGCTCGATGTCAAAGTCCCGAGGGAAGTAGGGCGATGTCTCCGGCCTGAAGTCGATGCCGGGCTCGAGGTAGGGCACGAATTTGGGTGGGTCGGGCTCGAGCTTGGCGCGATGGGTGCTGGCGTAAGGCGAGGGGTCGCTGACGCCGTACTTATTCTCGACTCGCACGCGGAACTTGTAGTCGCGGAAGGGCTCCAGGTTGCGTATGTCGCACACGCACGAGCGCAGACCCGTGCGCGCCGTGAACCAGTCGCCATCCGGGACCTCGCACATCTCGACCTGGATGTGCCACGACATATTTATTAATTGGGTTCTATAATTCATATACGTTCCTTAGAACACGTTAGTAAAAAAATGCAAACGTTAAAATTAACTGTATATATATATAGTTGGACGTTAATCATCGATCATAAAAAAATATATAAACTATAAAAATCAATATAAACTGACTTGATAGGTAACGGGGAATCTCGGCTGATGCGGGATAGATGGCTTCCAGGACAACGTGAGGTGACGGTCGGCCATACGTGAGATAATCGGTTTATCCGTGAGTGGCATTGGCACGCCAGTTTTTTTCATTTTATCAAAATCACTGTATTGTTCTGACATTGGTTTCTTTCCACTTTGAGGCTCCAAAGCTGAAAACATTATTGTATGTTAATAGAAACCTGAATAATTTTATAGTTATTTTTTTATAATTATTAGTTTAATGTTATCTTTAAGCATTTTCAAAACGCTAACGTATTTTATGCGGTAGACACCCGAGGATATGTTGATAATTAAGGAAATTAATGATTCACACTGAGTGACGGTTAGGACAGGACATTCTTTATCTTATCTTATGTTCTAGACACAATGGACATTAAAACACAAATTAATTTACATTCAAAACTAAAATGGGTCATGTTGACCCATTTTTCACTAGCGACCGTACAAGACTGACTACTCACTGTCGTATATAAGCTGCGCGGTGCAGGAGTCTTCCCCGTGTGGGTTGTAGATCCTGCAGCGGTAGGTGGCCACGTCTTCGGGCCCCACGCCGCCGATGGTCAGCCGCAGAAGGCCAGTAGTCTCTTGTTCTATGCGTATGCGTTCGCTGGGGAACAGCTTGTCGTCGTTGCGGAACCTGGGTAAATAATATTATTTTAACCTTAATATAAAGAGAAGCATCGGCTTTATAAATCTGACAAGAAATTGGACTTGTATGTTATAAACAAAACCACACAAATATTTATATATATAACAAAATATTATACATTTGTTGTACTTTGTGTTTTGGACATAAAAATAAGAATTTTAGTGTCGACTACGATATGATTATATACGAAACCGTATGCGTTTTACTAGTATCTTAGCAGGGTCCAAAATATTACGTTACATTTAAATAGTTTATAATAACTGCAATGCCTGCCAAAAGTAACTGTTCATCACTCACCACTCAACTTCCGGTTCGGGGGTGCCGGTGGCGCAGGCCGTAAACTTGGCACTGAGACCGCGGATCACTTCTGCGTCGCCGATCTTCTTCAGGAACGTTGGCGGCTCCACCTTTTGTTTGCGTCCGCTACAACGATGAGTATTAATATAATGTTTGTGGCAAAAACGCTATATATATTTAACGTGAGGTTTCCGTGTCGACTCGGCACATTAACACAGATATGCCCGTTGTATTTTTACTATATATATTTAACTTTTTTATCTTTTAGTATAAAATGGCATCCACAATATAGTCTTACACATAAGTGTTTTGGCATTTTTTTAAATACAAAATGAGTATTAGTATATCATCTTAAACTGCAACTTAATAAATAGTGCTGTTTTTTAGCTTATCGCCCTCCACATTTGGACAAAAACCTTTAATAATAATATCCTGCGACATTTTTCACACTCGGTCATCTGATCCCAAATAAAGCTTGTACAGAGCTTGTACTGTGGAAACCAGACAACTGATATACTACATATACTATTTTTCTTTTGTAAATACATACTTCTATAGATAATTACACCCAGACTCCGGTTAAACAGACATGTTCATGCACACAAATGTCTGTCCTGGGTGGGAATCGAACCCACAACCTTCGGCGTGAAAGGCAAGCATCCACCAACCACGCCAACCGGCTCGTCCCCATCAACCACGCCAACAGGCTCGTCCCCACCAACCACGCCAACCGGCTCGTCCCCACCAACCACGCCAACCGGCTCGTCCCCACCAACCACGCCAACCGGCTCGTCCCCACCAACCACGCCAACCGGCACGTCCCCACCAACCACGCCAACCGGCTCGTCCCCACCAATCACGCCAACCGGCTCGTCCCCACCAACCACGCCAACCGGCTCGTCCCCACCAACCACGCCAACCGGCTCGTCAAAGCCTTTATGTGCATTCTTTACTCACATCTTATCCACAACTTCCAGCGCTGCTTCGCAGCTGTCCTCTCCTTCCTTGTTCTTCGCTACACACTTGTACTGTCCCGCGTCGTCCTGTGTGATGTCCCGCACGTACAGGCAGCATGCGTCTCCGTCCCGCTTGATAGAGTACTTTTCAGAGGCCTTGAGGGGATTGCCGTTCTTATACCACGTGATTTCAGGTGCTGGGATTCCAATCACGCGCGCCGGGAACTTGGCATCAAATGTTGGAAGCTGGTGTCGAGAAAAAAATCTTATGTAGTTAGCAGGAAAGACATATCTTAAGTACATATTTTTTGTGCATATTGGTAAAGAAATATATCTTAAATAAGTATAACGATTCGAGTGTTTTAAGCTTTGAGAATCATCTCACTTGTTGCAAGTCGGTAAACTTCTGAGTGAAGCGTGGTGGTTGGAACACCTTGCGAACGTTGATCTTGCCTTCCGTAGTGTCTTCTCCCAGAGGATTCACTAATTTCACGGAGTATACACCGGCGTCTGGTAGTTCCAGAGAACTGATTTCCAAGCCAACCTGGAAATTAAACGATAATTAAAAATAGTGGAAGCAACCTATCCTGACTTATATCTAATACCTTAATTTTCGTATATATTGTTAGCTTCTCATTACATTGAGCTGTTTAGTACCAGTGGTTTTAAAATGTATAAAAGCATATGTCCCACCTTCTTTCCATCACAATTGAGAAAGATCTTTTCATTAGGCTTAAGCGGCTGTCCATCCTTGGTCCAGGTGACTTGGGGCACTGGGTTGCCGGTGAACGGCGCGCTGATGTTCAACGGCTTACCCTCCTCGCCGGTCACCTCGCGGAGACCGTGAATAAACTGCGGACGCTCTTGTGGGACGGATGCATCCTCGCGGCCTGTTTAATATTTTCGTATTTAATTTCCAAATATATTTATCCATTCAGTATCGAATTTATATACTCATCTTTATTATATATAACTACTAAATAGAATACGCGTTGTACTGTAAATTGTGTTATTTTAAAATTTCCACTTCGAATAGGACTGCACTGACCGGCCACAGTGAGGTCGGCCTCGCAGGCGCTCTGCCCCCTGTCGTTGGTGGCGAGCGCGGCGTAGCGGCCCGCGTCGCCCGCGCCGGCCGCGCTCAGCAGCAGCGCGTGCGAGCCGTCCGCCTGGCTCACCGCACGCACGCGCTGCCCGTCCGGGACCACCTCCTTGCCGTTGTGCGTCCTGCGGGCGAGGAAAGGCGATAAAGTGATCGTGATCGGCTGTCCATCCTTGGTCCAAATGACGTTAAGTCAGTGGGAGCCTTTAAATATGCGGTGTCGATATATTTGCTTCAAATCATATTGGCTTTATTCTCTTTACGTTAAATATATATTATACCTAATGAGGCATTCATGTAGTACCTACCATTTGATAGTGGGCGGTGGATGTCCGATCACTTTGACTTCGAGCTTTACGGGGAAACCTTCTATGACTTTAGCGGGCTGCAGCTCGGCGATGAACGCCGGCTTTCGTTCCTTTTGACCCACCTGGAATATATGAAACGTTACAATTTATCATATTAACGAGTACCAAAAACTGGTCAATATTTTTATTTTAGTATATTTAAACTAAAAGTGTTTTTCAAACATAGTTCTTGGTCGTTATCGATAGAGAATATTTACATGATAATTTATGTAGTGTTTGCTTTTACTTTGTGTGGGGTTGCCGCAGGAGATAAACCCTCGGGGTGCACCCTGGGCAACGGGGTCGACAAGCAGTCCGAGGAGACCTCGGAGTGCTTGTCGACCACGGCTAAAGACTGACGCGGCGGTGATGCCACGCTATCGGTACTTCTCTGATTAGCAGAGTGGACTGTGCGAGTGACTTCGGGGCACGTAGGGGAGGTTATGCCATAGGGTTGCTCCTGGTACTCCGCTGATTAGCAGAGTGGACTAGGCGAGTGGTTCTATGGCATTTAGGGAGGAGTTTCTTCTCTCAGGGGAAGAATTAAGACGACGTTGATGCCATGTGGTCGCTGCTGGTACTTCTCTGATTAGCAGAGTGGACTGTGCGTGTGGCTGCATGGCACGTAATAGTGGTCAATGCCATGGGGTCACTCCTAGTACTCCTCTGTTTATGGAGTGGACATAAAGCCGCCCAGTGTACGGCTGCGCCGCACTGTACACTCTGCGAAGCAGCAGGTAAGCCTGCAGAGCACGCATTGGGGTGCAAAGCCTGCAATGCATCTGGTCCTGATAAGAATATAGCTAGGAACTCTGTTACCTTGAAGCCCTCACAGACGACACGTCAGGCAAGTGACGTCGTAGCCATGGAGGAAGACAATTAGCCTTAAAACGACTATGAACCTTAAGGTGTTACAAGCTAAGATCAACCACTGTGCCCGAGCGCAAGATCTACTCGTACAGAGTATGCTCGAGTGGTCCATACATGTGGCTGTTGTCGCGGAACCGTACAAGGTAACCGATAGTTATAATTGGGTTGGGGAAGCAAATAATACCGCAGCCCTGGTCCTACAGAACTCTGGTGCCCTTCATTTTGGCAGAGTTTACAAAGGCTAGTCATCGGGACATACTTTTCTCCGAACAAAACCGTGGCAGAATTTGAACAATTTCTGAATGGGGTCGGGACCGTGTTCAGTCACACCAACCACATTTCCGTGTTTCTTGCGGGTGATTTGAACGCAAAATCAGTGATGTGGGGATGTCCAACAACTGACGCCCATGGAAAACTCGTGGAGGAATGGTTGTCAGAAGTCAGTCTTATCGTACTCAACAGAGGCAACATCAACACATGTGTGAGGCAACAAGGCGGGTCAATTGTTGATATCACATTCGTGAGTACCACTTTGATAAACCGCGTTTAGAACTGGAGGGTCGCTGAGGACATAGAAACCCTATCTGATCACCGGTATATTCTTCTCGAAATCACTGAAAGTCAAATATTAACAAATGCGCAAGCTGGAAGACTGACCAAACTTCGATGGAGCTCGAAACGTCTGCACAAGGATCTATTGATCGAAGCCGCAATTGTTCAGACATGGATATTCAGTCCAATAGAGCAACCCGTCGATATTGATGAGATAGCTAGTTCACTGCGTAGCTGACTGCGTGGCTGCGTGGCTGACATTTGTGACGCTTCTATGCCACGGGTCGAGGCAACTCCCTCCAGACAGCAAGTTTATTGGTGGTTGGACGAAATTGCCAAATTGCATAAAACCTGCGTTAAAGCCCGACGGAGATACGCAAGACAGCGCAGACGACGGCGACGACGGCAGGCTCAATTAGAAGCTGGAGAAGAACAACTCTATGCGGCCTACAAAGATGCAAAAAGGCTTTAAAGCTTGCCATTCAAAGTGCGAAGGAGACTGCATACCATCACATGATAGACCTGCTCACCTTTGGATTTGGAGGCAGAAGTTCTAGCCGAGACGTATTTCCGACGGTCTGAATGCCGTAGACGTAATGGTAGTCTTTACAGCGCAGTAGAGGAAAAGGAATGGAGGGCCAATAAACTTTCGATACTTATTCGAAAGTGGGAAGAGAGGCTGACGGAGCCCACTGCAGGCCACGCAACAATAGAGGCGATTCGACGGGTCCTGCTCAAATGGTGTAAAAGGCAACGTTCTCCACTGACTTTCCATTTGGTGCAGATTCTCTCAGGACACGGATGTTTCGGGAGATATCTGTAGAAAATAGCTGGAAGGGAACCAACCGCAATTTGCCATGCTTGCGGAGCGCAGGAGGACACAGCGACAAGTGTGCCCTGCATGGGAGGAATCGAGACGCCACTTGATTGCAGCCGTAGGAGAAGATTTATCGCTACCAGCTGTGGTAAAGTCCATGCTAGAGAGCGAAAAGTCCTGAAAGGCGATGATAACCTTTTGGTGATGGTGTCATGAAGCAAAAGGAGGCGGCGGAGAGAGAATGGCAGAAAGATGCACTCGCAGACCCGATGCACCGAAGGAGAAAAGGGTACAGACGGCATCGCAACGCCAACTATTTACCTCCATGAAGAGAACCTCCGGGCAATGAAAAGGGGGAGTTCATTGCTCAAAGTATAGGGTCCCCCAGGTCGAGAAATATGTGAGCATAACCGGCACATGCCAATAGGGGTATTTAACATCGAAGGGTTCGACAAAAAGAACAGCTACAGGTGGAGGCGCGGAAGAATGCGCAAGCGTACCCGAAACTTCACCAAGTGTGGATCGCTGGAACCGTGGTGGTTTTAGCCGGTAAGAGTCCGACATAACCCTCCTTGTATCATCAGATATGGAGGGTATCCATGAGGATTTCCCCACGCAAAAAAAAAAATGAGATGAACCCTCCATGTCAACAGTGTACAAGCAAAAGCAAAAACATAAGTGAAATTGCACAAAATTATAATAATACGGCCACACCATTAAAATCTAAGCTACATGTTTGTACAAATTACGTTAGATCGCTGAATCAACTTCCCTTCTAGCAGAATTTGATTTCTCTTAAAAAAAACTGGACTGGTACAAAATCGGGATCTTGGAGATGAAATTAGAGGAAAAGCACATCATACAAAACGACATTACGAATACGACATTTCCCAAGCCGTTTGGTCCACGTGGGAAATTAGACCACCACCACCATAAATCTAATAAATCTATTAAACCAAAAAAACACAAAGGGAATATTTTAAAGATTTGTACATACAGTGTAAGGTCACTGTCATCTACAGAAAAATATTTAGAATTATCATATGCATTGGAAAATATACATTACGATGTAATAGGACTCTCAGAAGTAAGAAGAATGGGATGCAACATCGAAGAATATAATGATTGCATTTTATGCTACATTGGACAAACAAAAAGATTATATGGAGTAGGTTTCCAGATAAAAAGGGCACTGAAAACAACATAACTAATTTCACTGGCATCTCAGAAAGGGTGGCATTACTGCAATTAAAATTTGAAAACCTTAACTTATCCATTATTTAAGTGTATGCGCCTACAAAATGCTCAAGTAACGAAGAAATTAAAAAACTATACAATGATCTTGCAATAGCACATGATTTAGCCGTTGAGAAAGTATTTGGCGACTTCAATGCCAAAATAGGACAACCCAAAACTGGAGAACACCCTGTAATGGGTAAATACGGTTATGGACTAAGGAACGAAAGAGGCACGAAACTAGTAGAATATGCCTTTGAGTACAGACTGTCTATAATAAATACATACTTTAAAAATAAATCAAATAAAATTTGGACTTGAGAATCCCCAGATCATGGACACAGAAGCGAAATTGACTTCATAATGGCAAACATTCCTTAATTGGTGACCAACTTCGAAATACTGAATAATATAAATTTCTCCTCTGATCATAGATTTCTAAGAGCTACAGTTAGATTAAGTGTCCCGAAAAAAGCAGAAAGAACTTCAAGTTATACTCAAATACATAGGGTATTTGAGTATGATTACAGAAAATAACATTAACATCAACGCATTGACAGACAACCTAAAATCTTACGAATTTGAGAAGAAATCAGAAGAGCCAATAGATGTCCAAGATTATTATGACACTATAGCACAAGGATTAACTTCAAGCTCGACTCTGCATTACACAAAAAGGGAACAGAAAAAGCAAAAATATTTAGCGACAGTACAGTATCATTAATAAAAAGACGCACCGAACTTATATCTACAAAAAACAAAACAAAGGAGATGAAAAGAGAACTTAGGTAAATATTTAAACAAACCAACAAAGAGATAAAGAAAGACATAGACAAGACATATAAAATACATAGACAAGCCATTATAACCCAAAATATTTAATAAGCTTAAAGGCACTAAAAGAGCATTTAAGGAATTAAGCTTACATAAAAAGTGGATACAAAAACTAGAAACTAAGAGAAATGAGACAAAATCTAGAAAGGACATAATAAACCAGGCAACTAACTTCAACAAAGAATTTTACAAAAAAAAAAATCAAGAGAAAAACATTGCAGATATAGTAAACTATATTCCTAACACAAAAAGTATTCCTCCAATAGAAGCACGCGAAGTATACGAACATATCAAACTGTTAAAAAGTGCAAAAAGCCCAGGACCTGATAGGATAAGTAATGAAATGCTTAAACATGCTACACCTATTCTACTTAACCACTTCACACAACTGTTTAACCTCATATTAGAAACAGAAATTGTGCCAAAACAATGGTGTTCATCTGACATTATACTCTTATATAAAAAGGCAATCCTCTAGATGTAGGCAACTACAGACCGATAAGTCTATTGATTTCTTAATACAAGCTTTTTGCATCGATAATCTTAAAAAGAATATCATCAGATATTAACGAAGCGCAAGACTATGTATCGCGGTTCTAGAGAGTGTATTTAAAAAACTAGATTGGAAAACCAAGGGGTTGAATATAGGTGGCGTTTATCTGAGCTATTTGAGATTCGCAGATGATATCGTTGTACTTGTCGAAACACCTAGGGAACTCGAAATAATGATACATTCGCTTGCCGAAGAAAGTGCTAGGGTTGGACTAGAAATGAACATCTCCAAAATAAAAATAATCACAAATAACCAACGTCTTCCTATCAGTTCAAACGGTAATACATATACTTGGGTAAACAGGTATCTTTCAGTAAATTGAATAATGAAGAAGATGTAGAAAGGAGATGTAAAATAACTTGGAACAAAGTCTGGTCCCTAAAGGAAATTTTAAAAGGAGATTATACATCAATTATTAAAAAAACTGTAATTGATACCTGTCTTCTACCCAGCTTATTGTATGGCTGTCAAACATGGGCTTAGACACATAAAGTGATAGACAAAATAAGGACAACACAGAGATCAATGGAGAGAAGTACACTTAACATTAGACAAATACATAAAATATGGTCAGAAGTCATCGGGCAAAAAACTAAGTGAAACGGATGCTTTAACACAGGCTTTAAGATTAAAATGGCAATGGGCTGGTCATATCTCAAGATATCTTATATATCTTAAACACAATAGATTGATAATAAAAGTGACATGCTGGAAGGGGCCATTTGAGAAAAGAAGCATCGGCAGACCAACAAAACGGTGGGCTGATGATATTGTTAAGAAAGCGGGACAAGACTGGATGATTTTGGCCAGAGATAGAGGATTCTGGAAGGAGAAAGAGGAGGCCTTCACTCAATCTTCGATCCACATTACAAGATAATAACTAACCACACTAACACTAGATTAATAATTTAAAATATATACTAACACGACTAAGAAACATTTGAACTGTAAGCATTTAATGTGGAATAAAAGGCTTACTATACTATACTATACTATACTATACTATTGCTTTTACGTTTACTTAAAATATTATAAGTATAGCAATTTCAAGTTGTGTTATTCTATGCAGTTTTATAACTTAGTTCGATGAATACCAATAAAATTGGCTGGCAACGGGGTAGAGCTATAGAGTTACCTCAACTTTAGCCTTGGAAGCGACCTCGCCTAGTTTGTTAGTGACGATGAGTGAGTAGACGCCGGCATCTTCGGGCCGGCAGCTGTCGATGCTGAGTCCCACCACGCCACCTGGCTGGTTGATGAAGTTAACCGCCTGGCTCGGGCGGACCGGGACACCTTGGAACATAACGAATTCAATTAGCAAACATTTTAAAGCTGCATGGATATATGTTATCTTCTGCAGAGGTTACCACTATTACAGTAACAGCCTATGAATGTCCCACTGCTGGGCTAAGGCCTCCTCTCCCTTTTTGAGAAGAAGGTTGGAGCTTGTTCCACCACGCTGCTACAGTGCGGGTTGGTGGAATACACATATTCCAGAATTTCAGTGAAATTAGACACATGCCGGTTTCCTCACTACGTTTTTCTTCAACGTATAGCACGAGACAAAATATAATCACAAATTAAGTACATGAAAATTCAGTGGTGCTTGCCCGAGTTTGAACCCACAATCATCAGTTACGATCACGCATTCTTACCACTGGGCCATCTCGGCTATATATATACCACTATTACAACAGAAGTTAACAGGTTCCTCTTTGTTTTAGTATAAATACAGGTATAAAGAACTCTAAGTTTTAAATTTAGGTCTAGTATGTTACGTTATAGGTTGAGTCAATTATTGGATATATTGGCTGCAATATGACACTGATGCCAATAAACTTTTCTTTCTTTCATTCTTTCTTTCTTCAAATTCCATGACTTAGAGCTAGATATCTCTGTGATACACATAAACTTATATAGTAAGAGTAGCAACACGTATTCAATCTTCTCATTTGTTCTCTTCTACCGAAGCAAATTATGACGGTGTTTCATTTGGTGATGCCATAAGTGAGATGATATTGTTGTTTTTCAATTATATATTTAATTGTTACATATTTTGCATTATAAATGTCTGTTCAACTGCTCAGAGTGTACTTACCATCTTTGAACCACTTGACCTCAGGCGCAGGGAAAGCCATAACTCTGGCCTGCAGCTGGACGGGTTGACCTACGACCACTTTAACATCCTCCAACTCTTGACTGAATGAGGGTTTACGAGGCGTTGCTAGGAAACAAAACAAAGTGACGGTATTTATGAGTCAGGCAAAGTAATCTACTATTATTTCCAAGATGAGAATGATACCTGAGTTTTACCTTTTTATTTTATTATATCTTATATAATCTATTATTAGTAGAAGTGAGTCATTAGAAACTGAATTTTAAGCCAGTTTCAAACAGCCGCTAAAGTATTGCGCACTACTACAATGCTGGTGGTACAATCTTATTTTTAACTTCATTTTTTCAATTACTTAGTTTTCCGTCGAAGATTTATTTTTTACAACTCACGGTTAACGGCTACGGCGCAAATGGCCATGTGCTCTCCGCTGGGGTTGTTGATGACCAACTTGTAGGCGCCGCAGTCCGAAGGGGTAACGTGTTCGATGCTCAGCTTCACCGTGCCGTCGGGCAGAACTGTTTGCTTGATGTGTGAATCGTCCGGAGAAAGCTCTGCCCCATCTTTGAACCTTTATACAAACACACGTAAGATATAATATACTATGTATACTTTTAACAGCAACTGTCAACTATAGATGTAATTAAAATTGTATACCTCGTACACGAAGATATATTTTCCCGAATAAAATAAAACATTTAACACATAATGTAGTTATGAGCGTTATCTTTACAAAGACCGTACCATTTCGCAGTAGGTATGGGACTGCCATCGACCTTGGCCTTCAGTTCCAAAGGTTCCCCTTCATCCACGTCCTTCTGCCGGTCCAGCTTGTGTGAGAAGCCAGGTGGGATCTGAGCGAGGGTGATCATTGCCTCACACTCCGCCTCTCCCGAAACACTCATTGCACGGACTGTGTACTATTGAAAACAGAAAAGTTTATCCCAATGTTATGAACTTAAACAAAATGTTAATTCATTATTTATCATATAACCTAAAAAAGTAATATTAACCTTGCCAGCATCACTAGCTCCAAAGTGCTTGATTTCCAGTTCGCTGTCCACCTGTCCGCCCACCTCGGTGGTGACCGTGTGTCTGTCGTCGTTGACCACCTCCTTGCCATTGAGGAACCACTTCACCTGGGGCTTAGGTACGCCATCGCACCGCACTCTTAGTGTACAGTCATCGTAGTCCTTAACGATCTGCTTCTGGATTGGACGTACGAATGTTGGCTTGTCAGCTGTAATAAAAATCAAAATATATTTTAAAACGTCACAACAATTTTATACTAAATATAAAAATACTCCTAAAACTTAAATATTTAAACTAATTAAACCAAATTCTATTATTATTGTTATAAGGATAAGTCAGCTTATTTCCGAACATAAAATAAATGTTTGTTATAATAAAAATGGCTGAAGAAACATTGACAATTACTAAAAACGAAATATTACTAACTGTGCACATTAAGTCTAGCCTGCTGGGTGGTTTCTCCAATTTCGTTAGTGGCGGTGACGGTGTATTGACCAGCGTCCTCCAGTCCCACGTTCTTTATCACCAACTTGAAAGTTTCTGCTTCACGGTCTTCGATGATTTCATGGCGCGTTGACGGCTGAATGACGTAGCCATCCTTACTCCTAAAATAGCAAGACAGACATATCTATTTAATGTTGTTTTAATTTTATATGTATTTGTAATTGTTAACTTCTTTTGTCATACTAAAACAAATATATTTCTTTCTATTTTTCACACACATAATTACTCTGTATTTTTAAAAGCTGCATATAAAAAAGAAATTGGACAAATTAATTTCTTAAAATTGTAACACTTAATTAAGCAATATTTTAATAATAAAAATTAACAGATCTTAAACGTAGACATTGACATTTTTTGAAAACCGCTTCATACAGAACTAGAATACAAGATGACATTAGTTCACTCACCACTTCACCTCAGCAACGGGATTCGCGCGAATTTTGGTGATGAAAGTAGTCTCCTCGAAGGGCACAATGGTTATATCCTTCAGAGGTTCTACTTCAGGCCGCAAAAGTATATCCAGCCGTGCAGAACTCTCGCCGATACCGTACTTGTTTTTCGCTTGTACAGTATATATACCCGTATCTGTGTGTCGACCTGAAAGCATAAGATGTTGCATTTAAAGAATATTGAGATGACATTTTATACTTGGTGCTAGACTTTTTATTTATTACAGTTGACAAGTGTTTCAGTAACATGAGTTATAGCCTATGATATAGGTTAATTAATGTTTTTTGTAAATAATATTAAAAAAAAATAGTAACATAAGGCAATAAAATTAAATCTAGCTTTATAGCTATAAAAAAAAAAAATTGAGCATTTGAGTCAAAGATACACTCAATACGTATGGTATCAGATTAAGAACAGCGTTTGATTTAAATTTAATTTCATCTACTGATTATAAAGAACTTACCAGTTGGTATGTGCAGCGTGAAGGTGCACTCTTTTATGCCATGATCCAGCTCTTTACTTTCCTCATTGACAACGAGTGTCGCATCCGGAGTTAGTTCCTTGCCGTTAAGCAACCAGGCCACGTGCGGGAGTGGGTCCGCAGTGCATACTGCCTTCAGCGTAACGGGCTCCCGCTGCATCACGCGCTGTGCTTCCAAGGGGGCAGTGAAGATAGGCTTGCGGAGGTCCGCCACGGCTGAGAGAGTTACGTTAGAGTTATGGACTGCATGACGTTGACATATGAAAACTATATACATTTGAGATATGATGAGATAAAATTATAGTGGTATAGTAAACAAGTAATACTCAAGCTTTAAGATTTTACGTAGTTATAAATATATTTTAATTAAATTATTTAAGTGTTCCAGCTAAGACTAAACAATAGTTATATATATAGTGCATTACTCGAAGATTTATTATTATTGTACTTATATACCAGTTAATATTTATTTATAAATATTTCAATACTCACGCGAAACTGTTAGTTCTGCCTGAAGTGTCTGCTTGCCAAGATCATTAATAACTTCGCACTGCCAATTGCCAGCATCTTTCAAATCCACAGTGTCGATCTCCAGTTTATAGAGATCACCAATATTTGAGATGTGGACCCTGCCATTAGGTTTCACTTCCTGACCGTCGTGAAGCCAGCGGATTGTGGGCTTCGGGGTACCAGAGGCTTCGACCGTGTACACCATAGGCAGGGACTCGTAAGTGTGTCCATCCTTCATGCTGCTCTCTTTGAGTTTGGGGGGTGCTGCAAGATAATATATTCAGTAAGATTTCTGGAATAAAGTGTTGTTTTCAATTGTTATGGATTTTTAAATTATGTGTACTATAGGAATCTAGGATTATTTATTTTGATCGGACAATTAAATATTAGATTATAAATGGAACATTGGAATGGAAATATATGAAACCAAAAAAAGGGAAGTTGGATCAATTTATTTTGTGGAGGAGGAGTATAAATTTAAAACAATCATATATAAATAACACAAATTTACAAAATATTGAAGCCTTAAGAATAACTCAAAATATATACATTTTTTAATATTTTCGGCGATATATATACAGCAGTTATCGCAGTTGAATTTAAACGGACTTACCTGTGAGTAAATTGTTTTGTTTTATTTGAATCGTGTGATGTATAGTGTAATTACGTACCATTTTAGCCATTGATGTCAGGGAATTATGATTCATATACGAAGACACACAAAAGCGTAAATGCCGTGCACGCAAACCATCTTTTATAAAATAATGTGTACCTTAATTTTGTAGTTGTTGCAGTTTACCATCTTCGACGGAGTGGGACCCAAGTATTAGTATGCCAGAAGGAAATGTTATTACGCATGCGTGCTAAAACAAACATACGACAGAACATTAGTACAGACACAGTAGAGATTTGCTTTGGTAACTTTGAAAAGTCTGATACTTTCTTATGAATCAGACTGCCAAACTTGATTATATACTTAATATGAAAACGATGTAACGTTAAAATTAAGGAAGAAAATATCAGACAGTTAGACAAAGAAAGCGGTTGCTTTGATTTTAAATCAATATTTAATTAAAAGCAACATGTAGAAGATGTTATGTTTCCGGACGAACATAGCGTAGCGTTACTTTAATATCATTTCAGCCGCGCGCGTCAATATTTCCTCTCATAGTAAATTGTATTTACTTGACTATTACCTTTTTCGTCTTCCTTGTTAATTATATCGTCTAAAATGCTCCTTTGTCTCTGGCTACGTCTTAAAAGCTCTGCAATGTCACCGTCTGCTTCTTCTTCGACAATAAATAAACCAGTGCTAGTTTTTTTCCTTCTTTCTACTGTAGTTTCCGCCACATCTTTAGTTATGTTATCAACATTTTTACTAGGGCCTAAAACTAGTTCTTCTATAATACGATTTTTCACATCGTTTATTTTGTTTTCGACTTGTTTGAATTCGTTTTCGTCAAATTCTTTCGAAATTTGAATGAGTTTTTCAGTGATATCGTTTTCAAATATTTTATGGCTTTTTTCATTCAATATTATGGTTTCTTCGTCACCTTGGTCTGTGAAGTAATCTTCTTTGAAAGATGATTGCCGCACATATGAGTCTTTGCTAAAAACTTTTCTTGTTTCGTCAATATCAAAGATAGATTTTGAGAGATCTTCTATAGATATTTCGCGTGAGAGTGAGTCGTTGTGCCAGCTCATTTCGTCCTCGGACATTGACATAATAGATACTGTTCTGTTACCTAATGGTCTACCGTACCTAGAGTTGGTTTCTACGTCGGAATCAGTCTGCGGTTCCTCAATAATACCATACGTACCTCTTCTAATATGGTCTGGTATTGTATAATGTCCTATTTCAGACATATAGTAACTGTGACTAGCAATTTCTTCAACTTCTAAAGAAGTTGTATGTGGCGTGTTAGGTTTGACAATTTTTCTATCACATTCATCATCCTCATCATAATACACGGCACTTGAAGTCATTTTGTGTAAAGTGCGCATTTCGGCTGGACCTACCAGTTAAAATATTATTACATCGAAATTTCGAAACATATCTTTGTTTAGATTGTATCGATCATGCAATGAATTACGCGTGGTTATGATTATTTATTTTTTAAATAATTATAGCAATTTAGTACGACAGTTAGATATTCTACTGACAATGTAGTTAAAAATGGGAAGAAAAGGAGATAAGCTTCGTACTAACCTGTGATAATGGCGCCGTGTGATCGAGTGCTGCTCACTTTAGACACAATAATTGAACCATCATCGCCCGACTTGAACGTTGTTACCGTTTCGAAAACTCGGCCTAAACATAACAAATCACACTTGGATGTTAAAAAAACACAAGGGCATGCAACACTGTGAAAAACGTGAGTTTGCGGTCTAGAAGCTGTATGCGAGTCAAGAAGCTCAAAGCGCGTTTTTTACCTTCACTTTCAGCACTTAATGGCTCTTCACTAACGGATTGTTTTTTAATGGACTTGCGTTTTGCGGATTTCAACTCATCTGCGATTGTCACTTCTTCAATCACTTCCGGCTTAGTGGTGTCTTTGTCACCCTTTTGCGTCTCTGCCTTAGCCTCTTCAACAACGGGTTTTTTAATTTGCTCGTTATGGTTTTCATCCCAAACTTTGATTTCGGCGGTTTCTGGCTCTGTTATGGATTTTTTTGCTTTTTTTGGTGTAGTTTCAACATCATCTAATTTCACTGATTTGGTTTTTCCATCGTCGCCTGCATCATCCCAGAATGATTTTTCCTCAATTTCTTCTGGTTCTCTTTTCACCTTTTTTGGGGCTGATTCAACATCATCTATTTTGGCAGATTTTATTTTTCCATCATCGTTTACGTTATCCCAAAACGACTTTTCTTCTATTTCTTCTGGTGCAGTTTTTGCTTTTTTTGGTGTTGCTTTAACATCATCTTTTTTGACAGATTTGGCTTTCCCGTCGTCGTTTACATCGTCCCAGAATGACTTTTCTTCTATTTCTTCAGGTTCAGTGCGTACCTTCGTAGCTTTATCTGGAGATGATTGTTCTACCTGTTCAATCGTTACAGTTTTGGATGTGGCATCGATTTCATCTACCAAAGATTTTTCTTCTACCTTCTCAGGTTTTGTTTTATCTTTTTTTGCGGTTTTCTTCGTATCTTCCATATCGTCTATTTGCTGTTTCTTTACCTTGCTGTCATCTTCGATTTCATTTTCAACTAAGCTTTCTTTTTTGAATCTCGAATGAACTTCTTTCGCTATCGAACACAATGAAATATGGTAACAATAAGGATTAATCAAGGTGACGAGTATTACTGACGTCACAAATTTGGGTAAGATTAAAGTGCTTGGATGCTTTGTGCAAAATGTGGTACACACGAGAACATTCATGTCCAGTGAATGTTTCGATGGATTATTGTTATATGTCTATTCTACGAAATTCCCGTTACAAGGGGACATAATAAAGTATGTAAAACTAAAACGTGCAATGCAGTAATCGTCTAATTTACCAATAAAATACGTTAATTTTATCTACTACTGTACCTATTTCTCTAATCCGTGTCTATCACGAGCCGGATTGTTTACGTGGGCGTCCCGGTTATTGGCTTGTCTAACTTATACTTTACCAGACTGTTGTCGTGTTTGTGTGAAAGGTTTTATTAAACTGGAAGTGTGACTTTACAATATATACTATTACATATATGAATTCCAAATGTAATTTAAATTAATGCATTTAATGTAAGGTTATCCAAAAATAATAATTTTATTTATACTTAAGAACTTTAAATCGTTATGTATCAAATAAAAAATCATAAGTATTGTTTTACGTCAAAGTATTTTTTATTAACAATTTATGTGTTTTGTTTAAATATACTTTTTCAACTATCACGTGTTGCGTGTGTGTGTCTTTATGGTACTTACTGTGCACAGTAACGGTGCTCTTGCAGGCCACGCTGCCCATCTCGTTGTCTGCGCGCACCTCATATTCACCACCGTCTTCTTCCTTCACCAGCGTCACCGTCAGGAAGTAATTCTCCAGCCTGAGGATATCAATGTATTGACAATTTGTATTTCAAGTGAATAGTGGAAAATATAACTCTCTCTCTCTAACCTCTGATCAATGATAAAAAAAGCGATACATGAAATTGAAATTAGAAATATAATTTAAAATCATA
This sequence comes from Nymphalis io, assembly GCF_905147045.1. NCBI lineage: Eukaryota > Metazoa > Arthropoda > Insecta > Lepidoptera > Nymphalidae > Nymphalis > Nymphalis io. The sequence continues at coordinate 1,035,334 of NC_065888.1, forward strand.
ATATGAGAAAAAGGTCTATTAAAGAGTATTAGATATGAATAATCCATATTATACTTATTCTATTGTTCTGTTAATCCTTAAAATCGAGGAGTTTCTTACAATTTTTTTTTCGACTAAAACTTATTGTCAATATTAAAATATAATGTTTTTTTTTCTTTTAAAGTTTTTGACTATGAGAATACGCTTAAAAATAAATAGAACGTTTCATCTAAATTTACGAAAAAATAATTGTTATTCACAGCATACTCACCTTTGGGTATCTCTTTCAATCTTAATCCTGGCATCTGTTGTCACCTCTTTTCCATCCTTGTACCACTTGATCTTAGGTTCGGGGCAGCCTTCCACCTCGACTTCTAATTTCAGTGTCTGTCCCACGTCCACCGTCATGTCTACCAAGCTCTTTGTAATGCGAGGTTTTCCTGTTCAGAGTAAATAATATAATTTTCGCTTTAAAAACTTTATATTTTTAAACAAAACTTGAACAACATTATTTAAAATGCATATATAATTTGTTTGTTTTTAGACTAAAAATGTAACAACAAAGATAGATAATAAAAACTCACTGTTGACAGTGAAGGTAGCCTGGCAGGAATCCTCTCCCAATTCGTTGGAAACCTTGCAGGTGTACTGCCCGGACATTTCCGCTGTAACTTCTTTGAGAATCAGCTTGTGCGTACTGCCGTTGTCCAAGCGCGTATACACAGACTTCTTCTCAGTTATCTCCACATCCCCTAAGTACCTGTTTACGATGGTGTTAATTAAAAACTTGGATATCGAGCAATTTGATATCTATTCAGCCTGAATAAATAAATATAATAGGTAAACGGTGAATGATCACGTCACATTTAACGACACTATTGCCACAAGAATTGCAATAAACTGTACTTGTAATCTAAGTCTGAATTAATCGCTTTTGTTCTTCGATTTGATATCTCGGCCAATACAACTATTTTAAATCATTTCGAATAAAATTTAGGAGCTAAAAAACCTCACTACGATCACATCAAAATTAGACTTCTGCTAATATAATACCGTATGGAGGATTGATCAAATATCGGTGTAAATATAGGAAGGGAACCATTTGACGTTGGGTTGAGGGTAGGCGTCGACGTCCACGGTGAACTCGACGTCGACGTCGCCCTCGGCGGCGCTGGCGTCGCGCAGGCGCCGCGTGAAGCGGGGCGCGCGCCGCACGTGCAGCGCGCACGCGTCGGCGGCGCTGCCGTGCACGTTGCGGATCTAAATGGCAACATCAGTATTAATCTTACTTTATTTGGGAAATTATTTATTAAAATAACTAAATAAAAAAAACTTTGCAATTTTACGAACTATACATAATATTCGCTAACCTCGCATGAGTATTCCCCTGAGTCCGCGCGCGCAGCCGAAGTGATGACTAGTTTGTGAGCTTCGCCTGATGATGTGATCTTGATCGCGGAGGACTCCTTTAGCTCGGTCTTGTTTTTGTACCTGAAATAATTTTAAGTAAGTCCCTACTCGCTCACATATCCTGCTTCAAATAATCATAAATAATATGGTAGAGAAAGAAGGAAGCGATTGTGAAATAGTTATTTCTATCCAAAAACACAGTTTAGTGGTCATAATTATTATTATTGTTAGATTAATATTATATATTTGTATTCAATGCATATGTATTTCATCAAGATTATAAAATCAGATCTTAAATAGACCTATGTTATAACAGTAGATTTATTTGTAATATATCAACGTTCCAGTATATACTCACCAAGTGACAGTGGGTGCGGGGTCGCCCTCTGCGCGCACCTCGAAGGTCACGCTGTCGTTCTCTCCGCACGAGCGCTCTCCGCCGAGCATCTGCAGTATCTTGGGCGGTGACGTCACGTGCCACTGCCAGAAGTCCGAGCACTGGTTCACCTCGTTCCTGGTGGCGATTGATTTATCATCGTCCACATCATTCATATAAGTAAAACGTCAACTAATTGAACATTGGCTACTGAGCTTATTTCTATTAATTTACATTTTTATCAGATATACTTGGTTGTATTGCTTTTTTTTTTTTTTTTATAGAATAGGAAGGTGGACGAGCATATGGGCCACCTGATGGTAAGTGGTCACCAAACGCCCTTAGACATTGGCATTCTAAGAAATGTCAACCATCGCTTATAGCCAATGCGCCACCAACCTTGGGAACTAAGATTTTATGTCCCTTGTGCCTGTAATTACACTGGCTCACTCACCCTTCAAACCGGAACACAACAATATCAAGTATTGCTGTTTTGCGGTAGAATATCTGATGAGTGGGTGGTACCTACCCAGACGAGCTTGCACAAAGCCCTACCACCAGTAAACACTGCTTGCTAATAATAATTAATAGTAATATGTGTGTTGAAAGCACACATATTACTATTGGTGTAAGTAATTACTTAAACTCACTTAGCAACAACAGAATAAGATCCAGTATCGGTTAACTTGGTGTCCTTGATAATGATTTTATAGATCTCCTCCGATTCTTTTACGATGGTGATCCTCTCAGAGGACTTAATCTCCACACCATCCTTGTAAAAGCTAACATCTGGTGATGGAGAGCCCTCCACTTCGATGATTACTTCGTGGGTGGAGCCCGCCTAAGAAAAATATTTATCAATAAATAGTCAGACAGAATCTGTCAGAACAGGCAAGGAAAAGGCTAAAAGTTGGTTTTATAAATGTAATAATACTGCTATACTACTAGCCATTATTTTATGATACAAACGGTTTGCAAAATTTTATCGTATCGTTGCTAGCTTTTGCAATTGACTTAAAATTATCGTATCAAAACAAGAACTGTCATTTTCGTTTCAATGTCTCTACAAAAACATGTACAACTTGCAAATATATGTGTAAAGTTTGATAAAACAAAGATATTCATTAATAATATCACACACTACAGTCGACAAGTGCAATGACTCACCATGCAGGTTTGGTTCTCTATTTTCTTCTTAATCTTCGGCGGGGCCTTGACAACGAGGTTCATAATGGTAGTATCCTCTCCGAGATCGTTAGATGCGGTTACGTGATACTCGCCGGCGTCCGCTGAGGTCACGTTCTTTATAACCAGCGACATGCTTTCGTCGTCTTCGTGGAGGAACCTTGGAAAAAACATTTAATGTTAATTTTCTTAATTTTTTCTTCTAATTTATTACCAACTGGTGCGTGTTTTGTTCTTTCCGCTTCAATTCAGTTCAATTATAGACCGACGTCTATTGTTTAATTTGGTTTCGTAACACCAAAACATATAATTATTAATACAATAAGTACACATTTTATTTTTTTCAGTTATAAACTCCTATTTTTGGCTTACTTATGCCTAGTGTCTGCCTCCACCACCTTGCCATCGTGTTTGAAGACGACGGTAGGCTTGGGGTAGCCCTTGCAAACCAGCTCTAGCATTGCTGAGCCTCCACTAGAAACGATGGCCTCGCGATGCTCAATCACTAGCTGCGGCTTTTGAGGTTCTCGGTGTAAGAAGTTCACAGCTCCTGAATACAATGATTTATGTCATTGATATGTAGTAAACAATATTACTGTTGAAAACGCAAGCCCGTAAATCGCGACTCTGAAGTAGAAGGTAACAACTATATTACCACAAAGCTGCTCTGATTACGTTACGTGAATACAAGTGTCACAAGTTATTCCACACATGCTGGTCGAGCACGAGATGAATTATAAACAAAAAAATACACACAATTTGAAAACTGTTATGCTTGCCTGGATGTGACCCTTTTTGTTAAAATGTGTTCCATACACTAAGCCATATTGGCGCTCTTCAAATATATTAATTTGAAATAATAACCGATGTATTTTGTTTGAAACTTTTAAATAGAATATATGAAAAGAAGATTTAATCTTTAGACGATTGAAAACATTCTTGAGTAAACATTATGTTTACACACCCTGTACAGTGAGCTCGGCCGAGCAGGATATGTTTCCAGTGCTGGTTTTGGCAACACACGTGTAGAGGCCGGCGTCCTCCGGCTTGACGTGTTGGAACACCAGTGCCAACGAGTCTTCATCGTCTTCAAGCAAGACCTGATATAAGATTTTAGCGTTTTTAGTATTGGTTTTATTTGTGACAACAGACGGCTCCAAGTACTAATACCAAAGTATTGTATCAAATATATATAAAAATATTGATAGTGGAAGCCATATTCTGGAAAAACTGATAAAATATTTAATAATAAGTCCAAGGATGACACTATAGTGTAAGCAGTTTTGGTAGTTTTCCACAAATAATATAGGATTCTTGTACATAAAATAATACTTTCCATTGTTTTTAACATGGATAGTATTTATATCGAGTCTTGAATAATAGTTTCTTTTTTCATAACATTGTAACCTAGCTCAGGCCATGACGTTTCATGTCAATGTTGCGCGTCCGGGACGCGCAGTTACACAATTCACGAGCGCAAGAACAGTCAAGTATAATTATAAATTAATGTCATTTCTGAAGAACAATTTGCCTGATAATATTTGAATAAGTTTTCATACATGGATATTTATAAAATAAGATTTTCGTCCAAAGGTATGTTCAATTTCTGTTTACATCTAAAAATTAATTGTAAAAAAACCTTTATCTGAAATTAAAATCCCAGTGGGTGATAAGAATTAAATTTAAAATTATCATTCGATAAAATTATTGACTTGTATGATATATTGACATTAATTAGGATGACTTGTTTCAGAATGTATACAAACCTTGAACCTCTCCTCAGGGTCGAAATCCACCCCATCCTTTTTCCATGTGAAGGTGGCCTTCTCTCCCTTCGCCAGTAGCCCTTCTCCGCCCGGAGGTAGTTCACCGAAAATGTTCTTATCGTCTGTAAGAGACGACATTTTTAAACAAATAAAGTTTAGTACTTTAATACAACCCGTATAACCGCATCACATTCGCAGATAACAAAATAACATTTAAATCATCCCGTGCGGCACCAATTTAGCCGCAATTATATATAGATCGTAACTATCTCATAAACAAACATTGGATTCGGTCCAAACATCCTTGCAAGATCTGTGTTACGAGACATATGTATGTCAGTCATGTAATAACGGGCGCCTACGAATATTGTCAAATTATTTTGCTATAGCGACAACTTTCGAACAGCAGACTGTTCGTGTAATCAGTGTATCAAACTGTATAAGATGATTGTTTCAGGTTTGGAAACGATTTCAAGGTCAGGGTTTAATTTGAAACTAAAGTAAAACTATGTAAAAGTGGATGAAAATATTTACATATACATATGCTATGTACATAAGTTTTGATTGTGATTTTGTTTTTCCAAAAAATATATCGATTTAACTTGTAATCATACTATTACGTAAGATGATATTTATTAGGTTTGTGGTAGTATAACCTGTATACGTAATATAAAAACGAAATAAATGCCACAAATCAAAGAAAAACAAATTATGGCTTTTATCAACATTAATATTAACCTTATTAATACTAAGCTTAAATGCAATTTTATTGCAGTGTTTTTTTTAAATTTTATTTTTTAAAATATTAGCCAGTAAATTAACCAATTAACAGTAACTAAAGACAGATTCTTAGTTCCCAAGGTTGGTGTCGCATTGACGATTTAAGGGAAAAGTTAATATTTATTTCAGTGCGTTACAGTCTACGGGCGTTAGTGACCATTTACCATCGGGTGGCCCATTTGCCAACTTATTGAAAATAAATTTAAAAAGAGGAATCGTACTTAATTTGAATCGTATCTTTTTAAATGCCGTTATGCGTCGTTCTATAAGCAGCAGATGATTTAATTGCATTACATTACTGTACCAATACTTGTCTGCGAATTTAGTGAGGGAATATAATAATTTATTGTATGTTTTGGAATTTATTTTGAGACTTAGGTATAAACTATAACATATAGACTTGCTCTTCAGTACGCGCGAAGTTTATATGAACATGCGATTACCCAGATCAATCTTAGAACTTACCGACGACAGTAACGAGAGCCTCGGACGTGACGTCACCATATTCGTTGAGGGCGCGGCACGAGTACCGGCCGGCGTCTTGAGCGAGCACGTCCGCAATCACCAGCTCGTAGCAGCCCCGCTCGGCGCGCGTACGTACGATGTTCACTCGTTCTTCCGTTGACGACGTCACGATTTCCTTACCGTCACGGTAGCTGATTAAATTAAAAAAGATTATTGTAAATATTAATTATACTTGTAATTTTTTTATAAAAAATGCTCTATAATGGAAACTCAAAATTGTCACATTGTTTACACAATTCCAAATTTGTAAGCATACAAGTGCGTATGAATGATATACTTACAATTTGACCTCTGGGTTAGGGTTGCCCTTGACTTTGACCATAAAGCGAAGGTAGGTGTTCATCATTATTTCAGTATCCTTGAGCGCTACTATAAAGTAAGGCGCATTTAGAGCGTTTCTCTGTTTTCTCTCCTCTGGCGTCACTATAACACCGTAAAAATGCATTATTAGACAATTTTAATTCTGTACACGACTTTTCCTTCAATTCAATGTAATTATATTATAACAAAAGTACGACACAGTTACATGCATACTTCTAAACAGAAACGACGAAACGACTAGTGGCGAAAACGGGAAAATTATACACAGAGATAGAGCCTAATTTGTTATACGCTTTACGATGATTTAATTGATGATAGCCGGAACCATGCGTTATTGTGATCAAATCTAAGTATTTCTATCTAAATATAAACTCTGAAATAGACATTTTTATTTGAATATATGGTTGTTGATTTTAGACGACGTATTGCAATAGTGTTAGGTACAATAAAAATATAGGAATTCAATATAGACCAATCAAAAAGTAAAGAATTAGAAGTGTAAATATAATATTTAAACCCGATTTGAAGCCAAAATCAATCTAAAATCAACGGACCATGTCAATCCGTATGGAAAGAGAACTCACACTCGTGGACGACTAACTGAGCGGTGCAATGTGCGTTGCCGTTTACGTTTTCCGCCCTCGCGGTATACACGCCCGAATCATCTTCCCTGCAGTGCAGCACCTCGAGGCGGTATCGGCCTTCACTCTCCTCCATCACAACGCGATCCATGAGCCGATCGCTGAAAGGCTTGTTGTCCTTCAGCCACGTCACTTTAGCTTCCGAATCCTGCAGCGCGCATTCGAAGATTGCGTTTTCTCCAGCTGGGAATCCAAACTACTGTTACGCGGAGAATTCTTACGAGACAAATTCGACATTGATTGCGGAATTTATGTCCGTAAAAATTCATAAGCGGGAACATAGAAGCGTTAGCACGGCGTGAGTGTGTGTGTATGTTATTACTAAAAGCATATATACAAGCGCTAAAGTGTGTCTACTTATAACGTGAAGTGATTGTTTTACATTATCGACTTACGCTCGATGTTCTGGCCTTCGATTGTCTTCACGAATATAGGTTTCCCATCCGATGATTCCGTTTTTGAAATCAATTTTGTCGAACCGCGTTCTTCGGTGACTGATCCGTTAGAAATTTTAGTTTTAGAGTATTTTTTCTGGGATGCTGTATCGCCATTTTTTATTTTAGTATAACTCGACTCGATTTTCGAATCCCCATTGATATCACCGTCGTAACTGGTCTCGATATTCAATTTAGTAGACCGGCTCTCAATCTTGGCACTGTCAGTAATCGAGTTACGTCCGTATTTAGACGCAATGCTATCGATCTTGCTTGTCGTGTCTGCAGAGTTGCCATCATAGCTGGCTTCGACGCTGTACTTACTGGAGCGTCCTTCGATTTGCAACTCAGAATTTGTACCTAAACCATATTTGGAGGCGATACTATCAATCTTGCTGGTCGTGTCGGTGGAGCTGCCATCGTAACCGGATTCGATGCTATATTTACTGGTCCTTCCCTCAACTTGACTCTCGGTGTTGGAACCGAGGCCGTACTTAGACGCAATGCTGTCCAACTTGCTTTCGGATTCTATAGCATACTTGGAGCCATCCTTGTCATCGTAGCTCGTCTCGATTCCGTATTTGGAACCACCTTCGGTTTTACTAGAAGTAGAGTACTTAGACTCGAATCTTGATGAAGCCGAACCCTCTGAAGCAACTCCTGCCTCGTACCGCGAACTTTCTAGACGTGAGCCACTCTCACGACGGTAAGAGGACGCACCAGTGCTGTCGTATGAAGATGACTCGTATCGACCACCAGTTGATAACTTACGACTGCTACTGGAGTACTCTGTGAATATAATTTATTTTCAATACTTTTAGTAATAATCATAAAAAAATATCGGAGATAAAAAGTACAAACTACTTAAGATGTTTAATATTATCACGCAATTATCAACTGAAAAATTCCGACACTTTGCTTTAATTTATTCTGGTTTACAAGATTTGGATAATTTTATCATCATATCAGTGGGTATTTTTATAAAGAAATTTTATTCTCACAAAATTTGAACACACTTACACTTTTGGTGCTGATTAAAATGCAGACTGTATTTTATTAGTTTTCGTTTATGGTTAAAAACAAGCTTTAATTTTATGTTTTAATTATAAATATTTCTTTATGTATTTATGTATGTAGTTTATATAATTATTTTTTCAAAGGGCGAAGCTATCTAAGCCCAGCAGCATTCACAGTTACTTTAATTTGATTCTATATATAATATTATCGCTTTTTATGTGGTGAGGTGGTTTTGATATAAATATTTTTAATAATACGAATATAACAGAATTACGTTTATTGAGCTAGGTAACACATTGTTACAAACTGGCATTACGTTTCTAACTACCCACTAAGTTCATATTTTTAACTAAAAGTGAAATGTTGCTAGCATTCATACCACCATTTCATGCATTCACGATTTGTACAATAGCTAGTTATAATTTTTATTTGTTTATATTTAGGTTTTAATGTAAATTATTCTGTAATAAACATTTAAAATACTAAAAATATGAAATGACGTATGAAGTGACAAGCCCGTATGAAACAGATATCAAGTTTATTTTTGCTTGATTTAAAGTTAATACATAAAAAAAAAAAAACATTCTATTATGACGTATATAAAAAAAGTCTTACGCAATAATTATGTTTTTGGACAAGAACTATAATTTAGACTACGATATCATATCCGATATGGTCTAGTGGCTAGGATACCTGGCTCTCACCCAGGAGGCTCGGGTTCGATTCCCGGTATCGGAATCGGTTTTTTTTTATTAATTATTTAAAAATTAATATTTTAAAAAAGAGAAATATAATGTATCGTATGCAGTAAGATTATTCTATCCTACGATTTCTGATATGAGTTGTTTCGGGTTTTTTTAGTTGTTTATTTTTATATATAGATTACATTGCAATCGGTTCGTATCTAGACGTGTTTAAGTAACAAGCAAGCAAATAGACAGGGTTACTTCCGCATTTATTGAATTATAGATTTCAAGAAAAGGATTTCTTTTATTTTATCTGTTCTTGCTTTAGGTGCACTAATACCAGATAGATATGTATTATAATATTGGTCTGATAGCCAAAGCTGATATCCGATCATGATTACAAAAGTAAAATTTTATTTTGAAAATATATTTCGGCTTTACATAAAAGTTTTTTTTTATATAGATGTATTTTTTTGATGGCTCGTTTTAAATATTCTTTATATCTAATTTTGCTTCGAACTCCGAGTTTAAAAACTTTGTTCGCACTGCTAGTACCTACTAAATACTTCATGACGTGATATCAAAAGTTATATTCTTAATCGTATACAAGCAAAATCGGGGCTGGAATCTAGTATGATATGCGTCTGACATTCCTTACAGGCTTATACATTTTAACTAGAATTTTCTTTGGGTTTTCTTAAAATCCGAATTGGCTTAATACCGGTATAGCTTATATGGGAATAGTAATCTGAATTAAAAATTTAATATTTGGTAATTCTCACCTCCAGATAGCCGCGAACTGCGGCTGTATCTCGACATATCTCCGTCTGCCTCCTCAGTGGTTACAGCTTGAACCTCTGTTGAAGCTCTCTCGCCTGACGCTCCTGAGGTCACAGTTTGTTTGCTCTCCTCAACGTTTTGTGACACAGATCCCTCTGCAGTTTGATCGATTTCTGTTACTTGTTCAGATTCAAGTTTTTTAGATTTAATACTCTTATGATTCGTTGCAGTTTTTCCGTTTTGTATAACTTCGACCTTACTTTTTTCAACACTTTTTTCAGTTGTATCGGTAACGCTAGTTTTATTATTGTTAGACTCGTTTGATGCTAATGTAGATTCTTCTTTTGATGGTTGAACGTTTTCTTTGTCTTCTTGTTTTTTTTTGTCTACGAAACTTTGTTGTGATAATAATAAAACGTTAGACTCAAGCGTTGATTGATAAGCCGATTTAGTCTCACTTTCTTCTATTTTATTATTTTTTAGGCCGGTTTCTTCTGTAGTTTGTGATTGTTCGACTAAAACTTTGGATGTTTGACGATTGAAAGAAACAGTTTCTTGTTGAGTTTTGCCAGATGTTTCTTCTGCTGTATTGGTGTTTTTATTTAAGATTTCTTCAGCTTTTTCTTCGACAACTAATTGCTTTTTAGCAGATTTGCTCTTTGTTTTCTCGTATTCCAAATCTGTTATAACTGCGTTTTCTTCTTTTACAGTTTGAACGATATCTGTTCTAGAAGATTCAGATGACTTTACATCAGCATTCGTAGATTTTGATTGAAGTATTTCTCGAGTGTCACCTAATTCGTTTTGGTTAACAGAACTTCCAACTTCTTGAGCTTCGCTTAATAAGATAGCTTCAGTTACTTGACGACTGTAAGAAACAGATTCTTTATCTTTTGTCTCAGCTACTTTACTTTCTACTATTAATTCTTCTTTTGATTTTCTTTCAATTAAAGAGCTTTCAAAAGTTGCGCTAGCTGTTTGTTCTGATAAAGATTTTGAAGAAACCTTACCTTGTGCTTTGGTGTTAAATTCTGTATTTACCACACTATCTGCGATTGTTTCACCTGTGCCATTCACAGACTGTTCAAATTGTTTGTGAGCTGTTTCGATTGACAATGCGGCAGTTTCTTCTTGGGATATTATGTTTTCATTTGCTTGAATAAGTTTTTGCTGAACAACTTGTGACTGAGATGTAACCGATTCTTTTTCACTAACTTCTGTGATTAATGATGAAGACTCTAAATTAGTTGTGACTCGACTTTCAACGGTGCTTACACTACTACTTTGCACTTCTTGAACTTCAGTAATTGAAGATACCTCTGTTGCTTCAGCTTTTGAGATTTTACTCGTGTGCTCACCTTCAGAAGATGCTTTCCGTTTAGTTTTAATAACTTGTTGTGATTCTTCTTTAGAAGAAAGGTCAGTGACTTCGAGTTCTTCAACTCGAGATTTTTTCTCTTGCCTCTCTTCTGGTTGGTCTTCAGACTCCCTTTTTCTTTTCTCTTCCGGTTGTTGTTGTTCTATAATTTCCTGGGGTAGTATTTGTAAATCGTCTGCCGCGTGTTCCGCTAAAGCAACTGTAAATTTTTTTTATCATTATTAAATAGATGTTAATTTTTTTTTATGAATTGAGTTCAATAATAATTATATATCGCAAAATATTTTACTGAATAAAAATGATAAATATATTATCATAACGACTACGGTCTTACCTAGATCACTGGCGTATTGTCTGATTTCCCGTAGCCAAGCTGTTTTTACGGATTCCTTATGCGCTTTAAAGTTAAAGACAAGATGGGGATCTTTCTGATGAAGCTCAAACTTGGTACTTTCTGGATGATCTTTGATTTCTACCTCAGGAAGCTGGAGATGAAAATAAAATAAAAAAATGATATTATAAATAAAAGAAAAATAAATTTTAATGGATAATTTTTTTATATAAATTAAACAACAATATATTTATTTACTAACGATAAGAAAAATATTAAATAAAACAAGTGTAACTAATTCAGAATCTTGACCGGATCGGAAACAAACATGTCAATACTCAAAATATTATTTTAAATATGGTACCATTTTACATACCTTGACGATATGCTTAAGCACAAAGACCGATCTATCTTCTTCAACTCTCTGGACCTCGCAAATTAAAATTCTTGCTTTGAAAAGAAAGACGTAATGGTTCTTGGGTTCTCCGTCGTAATCGACTGTGAACCAATCGTGAGTCAGCAATCTACCGAGCTTGTAGATATTCCCACGGTATCCCTCGATACTATCTATGAATATGTTATTTGTGGCGCGGTTGGGGACGCCAAGGAATAACTCTAAAGCCTTCTGGAGATCGGTGCAATCGTCGCCGAGACGCTTTGAATATTTTACCAATTCCTGCAGAATAAATATCAGATTAAAAAATGACTGGAAATAACAGTTAGATTTTGATATTTCATTTAATTATTGATAACGTAAGTAATAAACTATATGTCATTGTTAATGAATGCAACTGAATTATATCGTTTTCATTAATAAAAATTAAGAGCAGTAGAAATTAACTGGTTACACTTAAATCTAAAACAAAACATAGCATGACGTTAAAACTCGCAGTTTCCCACACGCTAATAAGTAAAAGTTATTTTGGGATCTTTGTTCACCAGCGCGGCCATAAACAACGTTGTTGAAAGGGGTATTTGTTCAGCTCAATTAAATACATTGAATATCAACGTGCTATGTTCAAGACCTAGATTAAAATTTTTTGGCAAGGTACACAACAACAGTGAAATATCAATAAATTTGCTTTTTATGGATAAGATTAATGATAATGATCAATGTAATTTAATGACGCTAATTACCTTTAAAAGAAGTTGGTAGTCGTTGATTCTTTGGATGGGTAGCTTGAGGTGCTCAGTTAGACCTTTATCGTCTCCGAGTTTATCTGCCAATGCCTGCAAAGATCAATTGATAATTATAGTTTGATAAGAAATCTGTTACTTTAAACATGGACGTCCATATATATATATATATATATATATATATATATATATATATATATATATATATATATATATATATATATATACATGTATATATATGGACGTCGAACATTGCTCCTCCTAAAAGTTATAGTAAATAAATATCCCACAGTTGGGTTAAGACCTTCTTTTCATTTGCGTCGAAGGTATTTTATACTTATTCAACAACATTACTCCATTGTGAATTGGTGGATACACGTGGCAGATTTTCACCTGACGAATGCAGGTTTCCTCACGAAATTTTCCTTAACCGCCGAGGGCGAAAACAAAATAACAAATTAAATAAATGAAATTTCAGTGGTGCTCGTCTGAGTTTGAACCCACAATTGTCAGTTAAGATTCAGGTGCTCTAACTATTGGGTTGTCTTGGCTCGTATTAAGCAGATACCACTAAAACCATTACAATAAATCACTTAAGTAATACATAATGATTGCAATCGAAACGATAGCAAAAGTGTTTCACCATGATCGCTGTTATTATTCAATACACTTGGCAGTGGATCAAATGAATACAACGATACGCTATGAATGGTCTTCCTAACATAAATTGTATTAAGTTTTCGTCTATTAATATTTACTAGTTAAAGACTATCATATATAAAGTTAGGGTTGTTATAAAGGTTCCGAAAATGTAATGCTCTTACAATTCTAGAGATGTGGTATTTTTTCTTTCACGCTTCGCATGTTTTTTTTTCAGGAATTTACTTGGTTAAGCTCGTTCATTTACGAACTTGACTTCAGTGCCACGTATTTACGTGTAAAGTGTTCGCGAAATTTCCGCACAATTATTTCGACGGAACTGGTACAATATTCACTAGCAATATTCGGCCCACACATCCTAACCGGAAGCTTTATTGAAATATACTTTCAACTCGATTTTCTTCCTCACGAAAAAATATTCAAACTGATTTTAAGTGGCATTAAAGCCATCATAATTCGGATTCATCCGTTGAATGTGAAATATATTAAGACCACCTTGACATATTACGCGTGCGGGCTGTTGACGCTGCCATGAAATATTTCGAGAAAACACATATATCAGAGAAAACTTCACTCATTAAGTTATGATTTCATTACGGACGATCGATAAGTGAATGGGTTTTGGCCAAATAAAATACGTACAAGCATGCTCTTAGTAGCACTTTTAAAATGTACATATTACATGATAAATTTAAAAATACCGCGATTTGGAATATATATTCTCCCAAGAAGAACTCAGATCATAAAGTTCAGTAGTTACTCCTTTGCAACAAATGAACTATTAACTAATTCCACGCTTTTTATAATATATATATATTAAGTAATACGCTGTAATCATTGCACGATTTAACTGTAATTACTAATAAACTTAATAAGTATCTATGGGGTTGTGTTTTAAAAAACGAATACGGTTTTTTTTTTCAAGTAATGCTGAAGGAGTATGTAACACGTACCTAGTGTTCATTTATTACTTTACGTGTTTACACTATGTTACTTTCAATTAAAATAACATATTTTTTAGATACATATGTTGTAAATAATCTTTAAGTATTCAAGGACAGTCTATAGCTACGAGGTTGTACCTAAATAGCCTGAATGTTTTTGATGGGTAAGTATAGTTTATTTTTAGAAAAATAAGACGATCATTTGATTAGTATTGTAGAATTGAAAGGGAAACTGTGGAGACCTATAATGTTAGTTGCAACAAGAACATTGACTATAAAGAAAGGAGTTTCCTTAGTTATAGAAAAAAGAAGACAAATGAAATATTTCTAGTTGATAAATATCAATTGTTGATAGATTAAAATATGTTGCCTGTTCGGTGTCAGACAGTAACAACTTTGCTCCAATACCTGAATATCTTAAGAAAATTAATATAAGTCGGCAATTAAGATTAAAATATTCAGTAACATCTAGTAAATATTGTAGATACATAAGTTAGAACTAATATTGATCTAATTGGTGCAATAAATAGATTTAGCACCGATGCGAATGTCTGAGAATAAAACGTATATTTAAAAACAGAACGTTTTTTGTAGAAATTGTATATTTTGAATTCCAAACGAGTCATAATAATAAATACTTTTTTTGCAAACGATGATTGTGACGATCAACATTTACTGCGCTGGTACGGCCATATCCTGAGACGTGACGATGACCATCCCATCAATAAAGCCTTAAATATCCCGGACCAACCGCGGGGAAGAGGGTGACCGCCCGCAACCTGGTGGACAAACATGTAAAAAGAGGCCCAGAAAGAGAATCTGAGTAAACAGACAAGCCAGAACAGAGCTCTCTGGGACAAACGTACAAGGAGACCCGACCCTAGCTGAACTGGGAAGAGGGTTTGAACAAAGAAGAAGAAAATCAACTTTATATGATTTCAACCGTTTGACATTTTAATTCTCGTGCATCCACCAATTCTATTCTGAAAAATATTAATAATCCGCGAAATGTTGACAACCGACTTATGATGATATTTTGATATTTTGATGCGTGTAGTCTTATAATGTTATAGTTAATTAATTTATTTATTTATTAAGGACCATCAGCGGTCACTACACTTGCACATGTAATAATAAAAACACATGGTCATAGGTTTTTTTAGGCAGAATAATTGCCATCTAAGATGGCGATCCAATGTAAATCTCCGCTTGAAGTCTCAAGATTTCAATATACATTTCAGGATATCAATCTATGTATTTATCAAATCAAAACAAATCTAATATGCTAAGTAAAGTACTATTATGAGCGAATTTTGATCATTAAGAATGTATCAAAATGAAGTTCAATTAAGACAGTATAAGAGCTATTAGGTATTCTAGCTAGGCGGACTTATCTATATATATAACGGACATATATTATATATAAGTGAAATGGTCACTTTGGTTTTTGGAATTTTTATTGTTATTACTATTTGCCATAATTATTTGGTCGGCGTATTCTATAAAAAAATACTGGCTAGCTACTAACCGCCTTACTTACAAACGGAACACAATTTACGTCAGTAAAGTTTCACTCAAACGCTACACACAGAAACTTAGCAATCTATTTGGACCTTGAAATTTCATGCTTCGAAATTGCTTGACAACCTCGTCGTAAAACATTTGTGTTCATTACAATATATTTTAATACTATTTCGTGTTAGCCCTTAAACGTATCTGTGAAAAAGTCATGTAATGTCTTCTAGCGTTGTGTTATCACAACAACTGTTATGAAGCTGTAAAATGAGCTGTGTTGTTTACATAAACAATTGATGACGTTTTCATTTTGTTAATTTTATCTTAACATTCTATAGATACCTATACAATTACATCTTTGTGTGATTTTTTTTTTCATAAATTATTTGGTTATTAGTATATTTTCATCAAACTAGCTAAATGATGGAAATCTCAATATTATAAAGAGCTTATTTATGTTATACACATTAAAAAACGTATTGTTATAAAATTAAAATATTTTCAAGACCGTTAGCTGACATTGATACGGAATTAGTTCTGAGATCCTTAAAAAATATACTCTGAAAATGGGTCAAGGTCATCCGACGATTCCAACAAAGCTATGCAAAGCTTTACTAACGGATACTGCGGAGTTTAGAGCGTCAGACAGCGAACATCCACCCACGCCGCACGCCTCAAAATAAACCAGACGTGATGCTTGAAACACTACACCCATAGCGTGAATGTTGAGAAAAATACAATTTCGCAACAGCTCGGCTAAATATATAACATGGATGGAACAAACGCAGATCTACTCCTACCTGAGTGGGGAGACGTTGGAACAGGAGGTCCAGAAACAAGAGAACACAATCACAGTCACACACTTCACTCGGACGAGTGGTCGAAGGTCGGTAACGCTGGAGCTAGCAAGGTGTTCGCGGCCGCGGCTTCCAAGCGACTGGTCAATTCCATACCCCTGCTCGATACATCGCTAA
Source organism: Nymphalis io (assembly GCF_905147045.1). Lineage (NCBI taxonomy): Eukaryota > Metazoa > Arthropoda > Insecta > Lepidoptera > Nymphalidae > Nymphalis > Nymphalis io. The sequence goes on from NC_065888.1 coordinate 1,052,173, forward strand.
ACATAGATCAGTAACGTCGACGATTTTTAGAGGATAACGCCATTTCTTCGGTGACGTGTTTGTTATCAGAGAATGCCCAGGGTCATTCCAGCAAGGTCACTAAACAAACTTCGGGCTTTCCTTGCTCAAGTCGAAACAGCTATGAGATATATTCACGCCATACGCTTTAAGGATATATGTTTACAAAAATTTTCATTTGATCGGTTAAGTCATTGTCAGGAACCATTTTCACCGAGAGCTATCACTATTCCTATAAATAATCTTTGATCCTTGAAACTTTAATAATGGAATTGGATGACGAGATCTATGCTCGCATTACTCCAGTTGTAAGATTTGTTTTCTATGTGTGACATAATGTTAATATTCCATCATGCTGCGGTTCAGTAGATATCCAAGTAGGAGAATTTCTCCTGAAAAGGCCGGCCATTTTACTTTTATTCTTATAATCTAGGATGATCAAACTGTACACTAAAATTTCTTTGTTAACTTTAATCATCATAATGCAGGTTTCGTTACGAAGTTTTTCTTTACAGCGAAGCATGATATGAATAAAATACGACTGAAAGACATTTGCTTGAGATCTACGTATTCTATCGACTTCATCAGATCATCTCCGCCCATGTGATTTAATGTAAGCTGTATAACTTCATTTTTGGTATCTATCATCACGAAACTGGTCTATAATACAAAATATATTAATTTTATAAGTACACAATTATAATTATTATGATAGCTATTTTACGTGCAGTTAAATAAATAACAAGCTTATTTATGCAAGACTGTCAAATATACAAATATAGGGACAGTTTTAGATGGGTAATATGTTTAGATTGTAATTATTTTCCAATCAGATACATGTGCTAACGTTTATTGTAAAACGTAACTGTTAAAAAGTCTTTGTAGATAGACTTTGATGACGTAAAGTGATCACATATCCCAATACGGGGTTCTTCTTCTTAAGCAACTCAAGAAGATGAACTTCATCTTCTTGAGTTGCTTAAGAATTATTGGATTAACTATTAAACTAACTTTGTAATAGGATGTTGTATTTGTCAAAATTAAATATAACAAAAACCTAAATTAAAAAAATATTGATTTAAAACTCTCATCGCTTTGTATGTACAGAACTTTATAGTTTTAATGTCGCCTTGACAGATTATATAAATATCTCGAAACATTGAGAATAATGTTCATGGAGTATAAATCCGAAGAATTATTTATTCTCGGGACTGAGTCAGGTGGTCCGGAGACCAGGGATGCGTAGGATTAGTTATTTCATGCGTTACTTAAATAAACCACAGAATAGTTATTCAGTTTCCGTTCAACGTCCGCCATTATTCGATAATGTATTCATTTAAAAGTAATGTGGCTTTATATGCGAGAAATAAAAAAAAACTGGAAAGTAAATGAGTCGTGGTAAATTTTTATATGCCGCTGTACCTCAGTTACTTTCATCTATTAGAGTGACTCGAATTAATGTCCGATGACCTTTCGAGGAGAATATTTGTATTTACTCATTCCATTTATATTTATATTTTACTCATTCCACCTCACTGTCTCAATGTGGATTGGTGGATACAAATATGCAGGCTTACTCATGACGTTTTCCTTCACCACTGAGCACGAGATTAATTATAAACATAGATTCAGCACATGAAAAATAACTGGTGTTTGAATCTGTAAACTTCGGCTTCACGTGACCACTGAACCATATAGGCACTTTTCACGTAGTAATCATATAATACTGATGACTATTTGATTAGGTATTTAATAGTAGATAACCATCACTTTCAGGGACTAAAGCTAATTCGAAGATTCCGTCCGCCAAAGCAATTCTTTCATATCTTCTACAAGCGAAAAGTTAATTTTATAGTATTTTCTGTAAACGAGTAATAATATAAATTGGCATTATTCCACATATTTTAGGTAAACATATTACGGATTACTTTACATACGTAGACGTACATAGACATATTAGTTTGGCTCGGTATTCGTTGTTACAAATCACTAACCCAATGATTTATTCACCTACATATTTTCACTGACCTAGTACACGGCGATTGATGAGTGATGCGATACGTTTTAAGAATCAAGATCAATATCATTATCAAATAATTAAATATAAAATTTACCGCCGAAGGAGAAAATGAAGTTTAAGAAAAACAGTGATGTTATCGTGACAGGTTTCGACGGTACCTTTTTTATATAAAACATAGAGCAAATGCGTCTCCTGATGATTAATGGTCCCCACCAGCCATAATATTGACGCCGTAAGAAATGTGAACCATTCCGTTCATCACCTATGCGCCATTTACCTGGGAAACTAAAATGTAATCTTCCTTGTGCCGCAATGGCTAACTTACACTTCCGACCGGAACACGACAATACTAAGAAATGCTTTTGGGCGGTAGAATATGTGATGACCGGGTCGACCAAACAGGTTTGCATAAAGCCCTAGCTAGCCTTAGCTGATGGTAGGGCTTTGTGCAAGCTCGTCTGGGTAGGTACCACCCACTCATCAGATATTCTACCGCAAAACAGCAATACTTGATATTGTTGTGTTCCGGTTTGAAGGGTGAGTGAGCCAGTGTAATTACAGGCACAAGGGACATAAAATCTTAGTTCCCAAGGTTGGTGGCGCATTGGATATGTAAGCGATGGTTGACATTTCTTACAATGCCAATGTCTAAGAGCGTTGGTGACCATTACCATCAGGTGGCCCATATGCTCGTCCGCCTTCCTATTCTATAAAAAAAAAAAAAGCTCTAATATAGATTTGTATCTCATTGTTTCATACACACACCTCAGCTTTAAAAACAGTACACAGGAAGTCGAAAGCTGTTTCAGAACAACTACTAATCATTACTAAAACTAATTCGCGCATTTTAGTTTAAATATTAGAGGTTATTAATCAAATTAATGGAGAAAATGTGCCCGAAAAATATTAAATTCAATATATTCTCCACTATAAATAAAATATTCAATACAGTTAAATGATAATGTGAGCACTAGTTCTGGAACCGAGTAATGTATAAATATGTAAAAGGCGGGCTACACACTATACATAATATTAAATACATGACTAATTCGTTATCCTAATTATATGATTACTATGTATAAAGTACTGGGATGGTCCAGTGTTTATAACACGTGAACGTCGTAGCTGTACATTACAGGTTCAAACCCGGTAAGCACCACTGAATTTTCATGTACTTAATTTGTGTTTATAATTTATCTCGTGCTTGACGGTGAAGGTTCGTGAGGAAACCTGCATGTGTCTAATTTCACTGAAATTCTGACACGTGTATCCACCAAAACGCTTTGGAGCAAATGTTCTTTCATAGCGATTTTTATTTTTTCACTTACAATCATAGGCTACATATATAACATTGCAAAAATATACCCATCGTCAAGCCTTGCCGCTTAACAGCAAGATGCGCTCGTTTTACAAGTAAAGGATAATATTTATAAACTATTTAATTAAATACATATATAAACATGATTCTGTAAGTAATAGAATTACAAGACTAAAATACATTGAGAAAAAAGAACAGATTTCAAAAATAAATTGAATGCGAGTTTTTAACTAAGAAGCGAGTAACTGAAAAGTAAAAAATAAACGTTTTCTACAACATTTTGAAGTCGCTGCCAACTGAAATATCAAAATTAAATAGCTGATTACATAATATTTTCTTAACTGAAACTTTCTTTGGCTTGATGTAGGGAAAAGGTGGAATGTAGATGTAACGAATAAAAAATTCAAATCTATATTGTGTTTCAGTATTACAAAAAAAAAAAAGCTAACGTACTAAACCGGGACGAGCAGCATTGTATAACTATTTTGTAATAATCGTAGATAAAAGTAAAAAATACAGTAAGTAACAGCCTGTAAATGTCCCACTGCTGGGCTAAGGCCTCTTCTCCCTTTTTGAGGAGAAGGTTTGGAGCTTAATCCACCACGCGGCACCAATGCGGGTTGGTGGAATACACATGTGGCAGAATTTCGATGAAATTAGACACATGCAGGTTTCCTCACGATGTTTTCCTTCACCGAAAAGCACGAGAAGAATTATAAACAGAAATTAAGCATATAAAAATTCAGTTTTTGAACCCACGTTCATCGGATAAGATTCAGGCGTTCTTACCACTGGGCCATCTCGACTACAAAATACAGATAATACCATAATTAAGGAATGATTTAGTGCTCGGCGTCACGTAAACCGTTTATATAATGCAAATAAGATAATGAGACAGTCCAAAAAAATATTACAGCTATGGAGCGAGACATAAGATCAGATACGTAATCAAGTCTACAAATAACTGTCATCCACAAACGGTGACGGGTGGACTATGGTCTATGACCAATCCACTTACCCTAATCATTAAGTCGGAAAAATCACATATCAATCTATAAATTCAGAAGGCTCATTTTTCTATATTGTTTAGGCAGGGCTCAGAAAAGCTTTAGTTGTAATTATTGACCAAGATTTACTGCGTGATTATTTCTCTGCCATCTTGGACTTTTTGCAACAACCCAGTTCTCTAACCCCACTGCCTATTATCTAAAAACCTACCTATATAATGATTAGCCTAAATGTGCACCTTCAGTATTTTCAATTAATGTATATTATATGACCTACATATTATGTGCACAATGTACATATCCGATTATTGAGCAATAAATATTGCTCAAATATTACCGCTGCTATTTAAAAATATTACCGCTGGTTTTTTAGTGGATATTCCGGCGCCTTCAGCGCCGATGAGTCCCACATACCCCCCCCCCCTCACGTGGGGGAAACGCGTAAATGGGTAAACTTCTAGCGAAAAAAAATATAAAAGGGATGGTTAATATTTTTTATTACGGTGTCAATATATATGGGCGGTGGTGACCACCAACAATCAGGTAGCCCATGTACGTATCTAAAATATCATTTTTTTATTAGTTGCAATAAAAGCTAACCACAAGGGCGTGTGCGTGGCATTTTGACGGTAAGATAAGGACCATTTCACATTTCATGGCGCTTTGTACAAGTATATTGGTTCATCGATACGACGTGTGTATGATCTGCGGTGGCATCTCGCCAGCTCTAGAATAGTTCGCGTTCCGAACGGCTATCGCGCCCTGTCAATTCGACGTCGGGAGGAATCGCCTCTTGTCAACAATATGCTATTGAAAATTAGCAAAGAGATATGCTCTCTTAAACGATAATTGAAATTCTTAAAAACATTTTACATTATTATCAATAAAGTGGTTACTTTTATAGCGAGGCCGAAGTTACAAAATGGAAATAGAACGAGTTGATTAGAATTTGTTTTTTATAAATTCCAAATATTAAGAACGTTATAACAATAATTGAAGAAGCGAGTACTTATCAATGTCTTTTCCATTTATAGTATAATATCTTTTTTCATTTATTGTATAATACCTATTTTAAGAAACACCTACGTATTATCATCATGACTTATTTTTATTCATCAAATAAAATTAATTTAGCATGTATTAGGTATTTCTGCTTAGCCTAAAGATTGATTAGCAGATAATGACATAAGCCTATTCCAACTACAAGAGCAGTAAACCCAAATAAACAACTTTGACACCGATATCAATTGACGCGATCTTGAATAATCTAGGATATTCACTATGGATTCGCGAAAAAATGGCGTTTTCCATGTCCGCGAAGTTGTAATCGGAACTTTGAAAGTTAAATTAATGTGGTTATAACTAGTTAGGTGGAATAGTTTTGTATTATAAATAAAGGTAAATTAATCAAGAACAGTTTATAGTGCGGTAATACAGCAAAACAATTAGAAAATCGTATGCAACACGATTTATTTACCTTTATTCCTACTCCGATTGGAATAGGATATATAATATGATATTAATAAAAATCGTTTAAAAATATTGTTTAAATTGCATTAAATTTAAAAAAAAAATTAGATTAGATCAGAAAATATCAATCATAACTCAATACAAATATTTATGAGGACAGATATAATTTAGAATAGACAAGTTACTCCATCTACAGGCAATCCAACAAAGCATTCAATATTTGTTAGAATCCTACAGCGCCATCTATCGTCACTGAAATGAGACGATCAAAACGTCGTAGTTTCTTGAAACTTTCAATTATGAAATATATTTTCATGTCGCTAGATGGCGTAAGTCAGTCAGAAAAAAATATTTTGTTTGAAATCTTGATGCTAGTTTTCATTGTAGTAAGATTTTCATTGATTTGTATAAAATAATATTGAAATTAATTACCTTAAAATATTTAGAGACTACTGGGTCGTTCTTGAGCAAGTGTTGAGCAAGTGGTTCATCGCGACAGTAAGCGACGTGCTTGTCGAACTCTCGCTCCATTCGAAGCAAACTACGACCAAGCATCCGCGGTTCTCCGGCGTAGTATTTGATGCCTTCTAGTAGGGACCTGAATAAAATATATTGATTAAATAACATGTAATAACGCGTGAATCTTAACCGATGATCGTCTTTTCGAATTTTCATGTGCTTAATTTGTGATTATAATTTATCTCGTACATTACGGTGAAGGCAAAAATCGTGAGGAAACCTTCATGTGTCTAATTTCACTGAAATTCTGCCACATGTGTATTCCACCAATCCGCACTGTTTAAGCGTGGCGGAATAAGCTCCAAACCTTCTCTTTAAAAAAAGGGAGAGGAGGCCAGCAGTGGGACATTCACAGGCTGTTACGGTTACGGATTAAATAACAAGATTTTCCGCAGACCATTTTATGTTTTTCAATAAATAAATTTCAAGCACATGTAAAAAAAAGAATGAATAAATATGGCATATTATTAATATATTTATATTTTTCAAGATTATACCTAGTTAAATTAAACCTTGTAGTTATATTCGTTGTTTTATGTTTGATGAGAAAGTGTAACTTGCCAGTTCTCTTCGGTAAAATCTTAAGTCTACATTTTGAACCGGTGGTAGTTTTATATTAAATTCAATTTTGGACAATAACAATTTAATTATATTATACAAGTTCTTATTTCTGTGTTACTGGATGATAATTGCCTCGAGAGAAATATTTTTGTTTATGTTTCATTATATAAGAAAAAGAACACAACCGAACAATATATTAATGCTATATTAGAATGTTATAATGTTGCCAAAGTAATGTTGCTATCGCATATAGTATATAATTAAGATTGGACCACTGGATTTGTTATATATATGCATGATTTTTGTTGGTGATCAAATAAAAAGCAATAGTTGTTGAGTTAAACTCACGTATTGTGAAACTCGCAAATCTGCTTGAAGTTTGAGAACAAAAGCTCCCTGTTGTCGAAAACTATTTTGGGTGTGGTAGCCTTGTCCATCGGACGCATGTAGCGGCTGACCACCTGCTGCATGTCACGCCCGAACTCCTCCTCGGTTTCGATCAGCTCACGAACCACTGCCCTGGTAAAGAATATTAAGTAAAGCTTGGGAATTTAAAAATCGTTGATTCAAAAGGATATAAAGGATAGGAAAACTATTAATGATGCCTGAAGCTGTCCTTATTTCTATCAATTCATAGCCATTATTAAACTCCGATATAAATCTTAGCAAGATTAATATATGTATTTTTTATTATTATACTTAATACAATATATTTTCGATATGGGTTTTAGTCTAATTATTTTAAAATTCCATTGAACTCGTACTATAGATACCGTTATTAGACAAAGTAGTAGGTACTTAGTTTTTGCTTTAATATTATTAAAATCGAATGTATTATGTAACTAATAAACACGGCGGGCATAAAGTGACAGCTTAGTCCAAAAAAAAAACCCTTCTTAATGGGTACTTGGCCGACGGTGGGTATTTAGTTGTTTAACATTGAATAAAAATATGAATTAGAATAATAATATTACATGACACTATCTACCTTTAGATAAATAATGTTTTCATATAAATTAAAAATAACATATGGTTATTAGACAGTTTCATCATTACGGAAAGTAGGTAATTAAGTGTTATGTCCGACAAATCGCAGCCTCGTGACGTTATAAGTCATATATTAAGACCCTGGCAGTGTAACCGAACAGGTAATGAGACAGGCGGTGAGTAATTGAGTATGAAGTTGATTTATTATACTTAGGACGGTTCAACGCTGATACAGAACGCCCTGCGTAAAATGTTTTGGCTGCGATTTTGAAGGAATTTTGCTAAATCGATTTTTTTTTATATTATAGGTAGGCTGACGAGCAAATGGGCCACCTGATAGTAAGAGATCACTAACGCCCATAGACATTGTCAATGTAAAGAATGTTAACCATTGCTTACATCGCTAATGCGCCACCAACCTTGAGAACTAAGATGTTATGTCCCTTGTGCCTGTAATTACACTGGCTTACTCACTCTTAAAACCGGAACAAAACAATACAAAGTATGTCAATAAATACACGAAAGACTTATATGATACTAGTTTTTGCGAATGTTGAAAGAAGGAGGAGCAGGTTTTATGTATAGCAATTAGCCAATGTACTTCCTTTGGGTTGAAACTTACATTATAACAAATTTCATCAATATCGGGTCTGTAATTTAATTTATCTTTTATAGTGAGGATTTAAGCGCCTTTTTGAACTATGTTTATAATTTAATATTGCAATTATGGCAGCTGACTTAAAAGATATTTCAAGCACGGTAGCATGCACAAGCGATCCCGTGGCGCTCCTCGTTAAGACGAAAGTGTACCGCTGGTTTTTTAGTCCTTGCACTTGACGGAGTCCAAGGTACTTGATGCCTTGGACTCCGGCGAGCCCCACATACCCTCCTACTGATCCCGTGGAGGAACGTTAAAAAGCAACCAGCGTTAAAAAAATGATACTTTAAGGCGTCCATTTTTTTACCTAAGTCATAGATACACATGTATATATTTACTTTGAAAAAAAGAAATAATGAATATTAGACCAATATTACAATTATTTTCTATATGACAATGCAATAGGCTCCATCTATGGAGCCGTGATGTCTAAGTTGTTTGAAACTTAGAACACGTAAATCTTGACAGAAGGGTGTGGGTTCAAGTTCTATTTATGTTTAAAATACCGAAAATATTGTGGTAACGGGAAACCAGCAAATGTGCGATGGAATTCTGCCTCAGGTATATGCATTAAAACACGTTAGAGGAGCGTAATAGAATAAGCTCCTATCTTTCACAATAATAGGTGATTCTTAAGTCCTCCAGCCTTAGCCCAGTAGGCTAGCTATTACGTAATGATGAACAATTCATAAAACATTGGTGCTACCTTATAAAACATTTGCTTTAATACAAATATTGATCTTGTGACAAAGTTGCAAGAAATAGATGCGCAAACCACTCCGTCGGATGGGAAATTATTAATACGATATCTAAATATATCATTCTAACATTCTGAACACATGCCATTTCAGTGAGCTGTGGATCCAATTTAAGAAAACCATTGACAAGTAACTATACTTACACCGTTTGGCTTTAATAAAGGCAATATAATTTATGGTTTGCACATTTCAGATCGTAACAAGAGTAATTACCCAATGAGACACGAAATATTAATGGTGGTTCATGTATTTGTCAGGTGTCTAAAATAATTTGACTTGGCAATCTAAATATTGATAATAATGATAATTAGTATTAAGTATAAATGGTCTCGCGAAAACCGAATCATATTCTGTAACGGTATACTTCATGATGCTCTCCTTTTTGAGCCGCAGATATCTACTCCTTAATGTGTACTAATTTATGGCACAAGAGACATGCCATCTTTGTTCCCAAGATTAGTGACGCATTGGCGATGTAAAGGATGATTAGAATTTCTCATGGGGCCAATGTATTTGGGCTCTGGTGACCACTTACCATCAGGTGGCCCATATGCTCGTCCGTCTTTCTATTCTATATAAAAAACACGATTTTGTTGCGGTTTTTTTGCTTGATACCTGATGTGCTGGAGATGCTTCTAAGCTATAAATTATGAAGATCTATTCAGGCGTTTAAAGATTAACAGCTCATTTATTACTTGACAAAAGTGTCTTAACCAATTTCAAAGTTCCGATTTGATTCGAAATCACACGACGCGGCGACGGTTGTTTTTAATATTGTTGGTACTTATAGTAGTTTGGTATTTTACTTAAACTTTTATTACTTAAAAAATGAACAACAAGAGACGTAGCGTCCTAGCTACAATGGCTAAACAAGGTAAAGAGTAGTATGTACTTATTTCACTGCCAATGCTGTTTAAGACTGAAGGTGACAAGTAGATGGTCCATTATTTATTGTTCATTATCCCTTCTTAAATGTATGAGAAAAATAAGTCAAAGCGATGATTCAGATAATTAATTCCAAAATCTCCAAAATGAAATTAATTCAGCATTGAGATTGCACTCTCCAAATTCAGCACAAAAAAGTCCTCGATACGATACTGCGGTGACGGGAATAATACATGACCAAATATAACAGCAATTTACGACTCTGGCTGTCGACAGCGCGCGTCGCTTCCGACTTTTAGCGTCACTAATTAGAGCTACATTTGGCGATATATTTTTCAATAAAAATAAATTGTTCTTGGTAAGGATCATTGCTCCTTGGCCCAATAATACATTCTGACTTATAACTTCGAATATACAATATAAAATACTTTTTAATATTTTAATTCCTCATCGTGTATGTAGTTACTGTTATCTACGTATTATTGTAGTGTGTGTGTGGTGACGTTGCACTACTCATGTAAAATAACTTCATCAAATTACGTAAAGCAATGATTTGATGATGAAGCAAGACAGGCTTGCCTAGTGCGGGCCATCTTTTGTGTTAATAAATTTATTTTTATTTTATTTATTGAAATATTGTAATATTATTATGAAAATATGCTCTAGTGGAATCTCCAAGTTCGTCGTAAGTTCGTATGTAGTTTGGTTCAGTTGCGATGAGTTACAGAAATAATTGTTTTCACAAAAACTCGATTACATTGCAAGGATTTCAATGTTTTTTAATTTTCACGTTGACCACCCAATAAGCCTATATGTGGCTTTAATAGGAATTTCCATGGAGGAATCTAGAAAGATTCGTGTATTTGTGTAATATTATATATTTACTTACTGCCTCCTTGCTGCCAGCGCCGTCTGGTCTCTCTCAGGCACCTTCTCTTTGAGCACGTGCGCGGGTACGTAGCCCTGCCGGGTGCACAGTTCTCCTCCTTGCACATCTTCTACCACACGCACCAGCCACCTGGAGATATAATACCGGCATGGTATTAGTTGAGCTCAAATAAATAATATAAATAAAATAACTGCTCGTATTTGATAGATATAAGCCGAGATGGCCTAGTGGTAAGAACGCGTGAATCTTAACCGATGATCGTGGGTTCAAACCCGGGCAAGCACCACTGAATTTTCATGTGCTTAATTTGTGTTTATAATTCATCTCGTGCTTAACGGTGAAGTAAAACATCGTGAGGAAACCTGCATGTGTCTAATTTCATTGAAATTCTGCCACATGTGTATTCTACCAACCCGCATTGGAGCAGCGTGGTGGAATAAGCTCCAAACCTTCTCCTCAAAAGGGAGAGGAGGCCTTAGCCCAGCAGTGGGACATTAACAGGCTGTTACTATACTATATTTGATAGATATATAGATGATAGATTTTGCTAATTTCGTATTGTATTAAAATAAACGTTCAGCGTGTCATATATATATGTATATATTATAAGTTGTATATTATTATCAATGATGTCAACACCATTGGAAGGAATAATAGCGGTCCGTGTTGCGTTTGCGCGAAAACTGCGAAAAGTTTGTAATCATATAAACCAAAACTTTGTTTGAAATATTCGTATACATATATATAGCACATAGACGGTGTGAGAATTAGCTTATATTTTTGACAACACATTGTGAACCACGACAAAGATTACAATTTGTTATCAGGCGGTTTATCTACGTTACCGCATGTGAGTTCGCGGGGCATAACTAGTAGATAATATTATTGGTTCTAATTTTACATTTTATCAATATAAGGTGCAGAGGAAATAGTGCCACCGTCTTGGGTACAATGCCACAGGACAATCTTTTGGACGGCGTGTTTTTGCTATAAATTTGTAATGTGTATTTTGTTTTTTTATTTTAATTTTATGTATTATAAAAATAACTGTACATAGTTTCAATATAATAATAATCTTAATCTGAATAGTTAAATATATTTAATTTAGTTACTCTAAGGAGCCCACGACACAGAATTCGCAGTGTGGACCTCACGGGTAAAAACTAAAACTTTCGTCTTTACTTTACATATAAATATTACAATATTTTATTACATGATTTTATACTTTTATAATGACAATTATACATTTTAACTACCCCGTAACAACAGATATATTTCTAATTAATAAATAATATTGTCGAAGGTCCAGCATTTAAATTAGAAGTTTATGTAAATAAAAATAAGCTCCTAGACCTAATTTCTGCGATAGTTTTATTGCCAGATGTTAAATCTCAGTCTGACTTTGATTGTTCTAAAAAAACCTGATGCTATCTAGACTTTGCAGTGGGCTAATGAACTAGTGGGCGATGACCTCGTATGTTTCATGCTAAGATGTATACTAGCCTAGCTGTGGAAATGTGAGGAGAATGTTTGTCTATCAAATATGAGAATAACTTCTTGTATATGGGTTTATTCAATTATGATTAATACGAATAAGCGAACGCGTATATAATAGAAATTCTTATTTTTACTAAATTCAATATCGAAATGAAACTTTCACAAAATTATACATACATGTTCAATATCAGTTTAGATCTTCAATCAACTTCATCGAATAAAAATCATTGGTTAAATATGAATTGCTCTAGTTTCAGAGTTATTAATTGCGATCTATATTTGCGTTCTATATGATCCAAGACAAACTAACGTACACATGCGTGCGTAAATGCAATACGGATTAATCCATTGCGCAAGCGCAGTAACCCATACAGTTTGTTGACGCTCTGATGAAAGAGAGGAAGTTCCAGCTGCTATAACATTAAACTATATTAAGAAAAGATGAATTTAAAATATTATTTCTTATACTGAAATATTTTCAAGGGACGTAATCCAAAACTTTCTTGGGTTCTTGTTCTTTGGGAAATTGGATAAGTTAATTTTCTAATTTGATTAACATAATATGTTGGAAACGATATTTTGGCTTCTATAAATAATATTGTCAAAAAAAACTGACATACAACAGCAACACTGTTGCATTTTATTGAATATGTTATCGATGTTCCAGTAAAATATTTTATCATTCTGCAAAACATAAAGAGTATCGAAAAAAAAGATTTTATGACAAGCTCATATGATTGCTAAGCTCATATTATTTGGCTTACTGGTTTGGTAAGGTTGGTGGCGCATTGGCGATGTAAGAGATGATTAACAGTTATTACAATGCCAATGTCTATGGCATTGTAATAACTGTTAACCGTCAGGTGGCCAGTTACCATCCAGTGGCCAGATGTTGGTGACCAGTTACCATCAGGTGGCCCATATGCTTCCCTATGCTATAAAAAAATATATATATTAAGTTTGTCTTGTTAAACCGCTGTTCACTTGGTAGGGATTGGTGTAAGCCAGTCTGGGTACGTGCCACTTGCTCATTGTATATTATACCGTCAAAACAGCAATCCTTAGTATTGTTGTGTTTCGGTTTGAAGGCTGAGTGAGCTAGTACAACTATTGACGTAAGGGCAGTAGTAAATATTTACCATCAAGTGGGCCATTTGCCCGTCTGCCTACCTGTTTTGTAGAAATAATTCTTTTGATATTATGTTCCAAATGAACATGGCCAAGTAAGGCTTAATAATAATGATAAAAAATCAATTAAATTTCATAAATAAATGCATACTTTATTATTCTTCAAGGGTCAAAAAATCAAAAACATAATTCGAACAAAGACTTGTCAGTCTTACATACGTACACGTGTAAATCAAGCAGCACTTTATGTCATTAAGACAAACTAAATCTTACGTTTTAAGGACAGATAAATCATAACGATAAAATTTACCAAAACATCCTTTTCATCTTTAAATATTAAGACGTGATGAAATCAGATGTGTATGTAAAAGAGCAGCGCAAACATAATCGAAAGTGACTCGTATAAAATGAAAACACATGTTTTTTTCATTATTCAACACGATTTCACAAACATCTGGGCTAAGTGCCACTGCCATTGGATTGATGATACCAAAATTTACGTTTTATTGGAATTATATTTTAAATGAATTCATAGAAATTATAGTATTTGTTTGCCTAATTTAAATATATGTATTATTGTTGATAACTGTGGCGTTTTATACATGATGTATATATTATATAAACATAATGATGCGTAAAGAGTTTTGGCATAGTAATTTCAAAGTATAATATGTGGCACACATATATGGCTAATTTCCCCTCACATGGGAGGGGGGAGATATGCTAAGAGAGAGAATATAGAGAGAACATTATTTTCTGCCTTAGCTATTCCAAATTTAGGTGAAAGAGTAACAAAAATCCATCCACCCATTCATTCTAATCACGAGTAACTTTCGTCGTAAGTCGTATTTGAAACAGAAAGTTGAACGTTCGTGGCAAAGGGACATTGTTACGAACGCCAAACTTTAGTTAAAACTGTAAAAGAAAAAGAGAGAAGTTGTATAAGGAATGATGTTTGTTTTCTCTCTTTGTTTGGCATTATTCAATTACTGGAGGCTTATGTTGTAGTTATTACTTATATGGTATAATATGCATTCTTTAGATTGTATCTTGCACACCTTGGGCACGACACGTGCGAAGACGGCTAGTACAGAACATTCTTCCCGACTGTATTGGCCGTCGTCGCGTTTGGACTCTACTACCACTTACCATCAGGTGGAGTAGAGTCATTTGCCCTCCCGGCGCTTATAAAAAAAAAACACTTAACGTCGTTTTCAAGTTAATATACTATTTACTTAGTTTTCTTTTTTAAATAATAGGTAGGCGGACGACATATGCGTCACCTGATGGTAAGTGGTCACCAACGCCCATAGTCATTGGCATTGTAAGAAATGCTTCCATCCCTTACATCGCCAATGCGCCACCAACCTTGGGAAGTAAGATGTTATGTCCCTTGTGTCTGTTATTATACCGGCTCACTCACCCTTCAAACTGGAACACAACAATACCAAGTACTGCTGTTTTGCGGTAGAATATCTGATGAGTGGATGGTACCTACCCAGACGAGCTTGCACAAAGCCCTACCACCAGTAAGAGTTTGGATTATTTATATTTATTAGTTCTTATTGTATATGAAAATAGTACAGATAAATACATAAAATTAAACTAAATAATTAAAACTTATTAAGTAGCCATTTTATTCAGACAATCAAATTAAAAGGGTTATTTTAAGAATATGAGTAGGTTAGGTATAGTAATGGACTTGCATATAAATTAATACTTAAAAGTTACACCCATATAAGATTAAAATAATATATATATTATTATTATAGAATTACATTTACTATAAACTAAAAAATAAATTATAGATATTATATTAAAAAAATTTTATTAGTACTGAAGATCAGAGAGTGTTTTCGTTCTGAAATGATATTAATAGACCCTCACTTCGTGCCTATAGTAATATAATTTACGATAAACAATCAAATCTTAGTTTAGCTCGATGTCACTTCGCCAGAAATAATTGTAATGACGGAAGACACGCAGTATGACCAAAGAAACAGGTCGGGAGATAAATAAAATTAAAAAACATGTGATCTCTATTGTGGAGAACATATTGTCTTGTTTGAACGTTACAAATAGGTTGTCAAAACATTTAGTTCGATGTTTTGTACGTTTTTTATTGGCTGTTTGAAATATATACCTTTGCCTAAAATTTTTACTCGTACATTAAAAAAAGGAAAACCTTTTCAGATCAGAAACGCTTCTCTTAAAATGTGTTAAATTTTTCACCTACAGTTTCTTTAAAAAATATTACATGTACTTCCAATTTTAATCAGTTCATAATTACGTTGTGTGTAATTAAGAGCTTCAAATGAGTTATAAACATGAATTGCAAATGAAAAACTCATTACCAATATAAACATTTAAACAATGGCATCCCAATGATTGATGGCTTCAGACAACTTTGACGAATTAATAGAGCGCGGCTCGCGGAAGATTGTTTGGTCACCGAGTCCATAAATCGAACGAGCTGACATTTCGTGTCAACAAACTGAGTGGATGTCTAAAGACTTCCTGAAGCGTGGATTTATAATGTGGCACACGAAAATTCTCATTTGCACCCTAATTATGTGAATTAATTAATGCGTTCTGGATTCTGTTTCAAGACAAGCTTCGTGTATCGCTAGTTGCTTTATCCTGTTGAAACATAAACGTAAGCGTCGCTTTAATGCATCGTTAATAAAGATAAACAGTTTGTTATTGTTTATGATTAGCTTAAAGCATTTTTCACTCGTATATCTTACCTTTGTTAAGCTTTTTTTTAATAAGGTATAAGATAATTTATTTTTGGAAGTCAAACGATCAAATTGATCACCTGTTGGTAAGTGGTTACCTTCGCCAATAACTATTGGCAAGACCGGAAAAAGAAAATTTGCGTCTTCTCTTAAATAATCAGGTAGCGATCGTTATATATATTACACCTGTGTACAGTTAAATGTTATTAAAGTACAAAAATAAAATTAATATTTCAACATATGATTTAAATACTTCAATTATTGAATTAATCACATTTTATTAATGTATATATTGTTCTAATATCGAATGACCATAAAGTACTATTTACAACATTAAAATATAAGCCAACACTACATTCTTATATATTCACATTTTTGCTTGTAGGAACCGAAATGAAAATTATTCAAAAGCCAAGCATTCCGATCTGAATTTATTAGTATCGATATTTTATTATATCGAAATAACATAATATTATATCGAAATAACAATGAATTTCAAAATTTAAAAAAAAAAAAAAAAACATAATAAAATATAACAATTATCGATAGTCAAAGTCAATTCGAGCTGATACCTCAAACTCAAATTTAAAAATAAAACAACGTTCTCAATTTTTTGAAATATGATATCGATTTCCTTATTATCTGTTATATATAAGCCATCATTTTTAGGACGTAGTCTGATTTCAGTATTTTTTTAGTCCTCAGCGTTCTATATAGGTCGTATCATATTGAAATTTTGTCAAGATCTTAAGATCTTGACTCATTGTTGTCTGTAGTAGTAGAACGGGTACATTTACATTTTTTTAAATATTGATTACAAACTTCGTATCATTTTAACAGTTTTAAAAATCCTAAAATAAACGACTAATGTTCCATCGATGGTAATATCACGGATACCAGAATCAAGCCATTAACCCCATTTGCTGCCACATGATGTCATACAGCCAAGTTTAAACACCATCCGCTCTACATCTGACACTCCAATTCGAGTTCATGGCGCAGGGTTAAACAACGCGCCACGCTCATGACGAAATAGAATCATTAAAAAATCACAATATTCTTCATTCGTGTAGGCTTTTGAAACTTAATTTAATGTAGAGCTACCATTTGTTTGGAATGTGATTCTACCAAGAAGAATCGACGGGAAATTATATATATACCATATGTCCTGAATGCTTGGGTAACAACATTGTGTGCCAACATTAGAAAACGCTACGTTCGCAACACCTTTGTATATATCTAACGCTTCAATGACCACGCTCAAAGAATAATGTGTAATGGGTACCAGTCATAACGTCCCTTCATATAAACATACATATAATGTTACATTATTGTACATCAGTAAAAGATCGTTTTTGATTTATAAGTAGAGTCGTTACATATACCTATATATAAATATATATATAAGTAAGCGTATATAAGTTTTATGTCACAAGTGATTAAGAAATTTACAAAACGGTTTTTAAGGCGATGCTTTTTAATTACGCTTCGTAGACAATATTACCATCTGTAAGCAAAACGTTTCTTGAATATAATCCATATTCTTTTAAATAATTTTCGATCAGTAAATTGTCTTCCTGTTCAGTTGATTCGAGTCCTGGGCTATCTGGGTACTAGTTACCTTTATTCTCCTGCCAAACACCTATTCAATTACTTTGTTTCAGTGTGAGTCAGTCCATTATATAAATATAAATACATGGTTCACAAGAAATTAATACAGTCTGCCCTAAAAAAGAGGAGGCCATAGTCCATTGAGACATTTACAGGCGGACCATTTATAGAAATTACAATCATTTGTAATAGTTTATCTGAAATAATGTAATGTCCACTGTGCCTGTGATTTCACTGGCTTACTTTGATAGAAGATCAATAAAGGTATACACGTTGTCGCAGCCCTTAACTATAGTTACATGAATGTAGGTTAGTATCTCCGACAGCAATTAAAACATTTGTTCTAAAAGCAAGTTAACGTTTCGATCCGCCGACGTGAAACTGCACATTGGGCAATAAACTTGAGACTATTTTTAATCGTATATTTTTATTACAACAGGCATTGCCACTAAATAGCTCGTAATATTTTATGAACTATCCACGATCCCATCAATGTAATGCTCGTAACTTAAAGAGGTTTCCTGTTAAAAAAAATTTTACAAAAATGCTTGGTTAGAACCGAAGAGAACTATGAACGTTGTCTTTTAACAGACTGGGAAAGCTTAAACTGACTTCTTAATTTGTATCTTTACTTCAGAAAAGCTATATTCTGTATTTTAATTTGGTAGAATTTTGTGTCCATCAAGAATAAATTGGAAACATTATGCTGTCGACTCACGTTAATTGTGTAATGAAAATGTGTCTGCCGCATCTGTAGTTACCAAGGTATATATATACATATAATCGCTCTGGCAATAAGCAAAAGTACTTCTTAATTTTTTGTTTATTTTCTTAGTGACCAGTGTATGTTGAGCTGTCTATAAAATTCAGAAATGGATGGTTGTAGGATTTGATTAAGTTGGTGTTTTTTATTTATCACATAAAATATTGGATTTTCTGAGTAACATTTGTACCACAAAGCTCTATCTAAACATAATTTAAATAAGTAATTTATATTTCTAATAAATAAACTCATATCCAATTCTAGTAACATGGTTTCATTCTGCAAATATTTTTTTTCAATTTATAATAAGATTTATTTGAATAAGTTCTTTATCTTTAAATATTAAATTTATAGGTCATTCATTTCATTTGTAATTTATTTCAGAACAAAGGAGACAAAGCTTTATAACCTACGTCTTTAAGTTTGAATTGGTTTTAAAAATAATTTAAGTTACATATTAATATACCGGATATTTACAAAAAAAAAAAAAACATGTAATACATTTTCTTAACGAAATGAACATACATAATTGTACTTTCTATTCGTTATGGCGTGTGCGCAAAATATTCTGCCAAATTCTGCCATTTTTCTACTAATCTAAAGTATATCAATATTTCAGACACATCAAAGCAAAACATTCATTAGAAATATTTCCACAAACTAAGAGACTAATAGTTATTGTTGCCATTATAATAAATTAAAAGTGGGGCAAGTGCCGTTTTAACATCGGAATATGAACATTCAAAATTTTACAGCGAACCTATTCATTTTATTAGCAAAGATTAATATCACCGGGTCTGAAAATTCCCGGATGCGATGCCAGATTCTTCAACCTGAACGGAACGTGAATGCGTGGGAATTTTTGCTTAAACAACTAGTAGCGGTTATTTATAATATTCGTTCAGTGTTTAGATAATCGCACGAACTCTTATGTTGTTTCTATGAACAAGTTAACTACGGTGTTATGAACTACGTTCATATAGCAGAAATGAAACTAGGATTACACTGGAATATGGTCTACGCGAAACAGGTTTACCTAATGTGACTGCTATTTAATATAAAAATGTAACCTTACTAAAATCCAAAATGTAATGTTAAAGATGTATTTTGGAATAAAGTTTTGATTTTTTTTTAAGAAAAATTCATCAAGGTCAAATTTGCGTTTAAATTTTTTGACTTATAGCGTCAGTTTTATCACATTTCCAGTATATCGTTTTCTTTTCTCTTACTTTTCTTCTCGTTTACTTTTGACTGCCTCGTTGGTTCGACTGGCCGCAGACCCGGAGGTCCTGGGTTCAATTCCCAGGTCGAGCCAATAAAAAGTTATTGGGTTTTTTTTCAGTAGCAGCCCGGTGTCTAGAAGTTGAAAGTGTGTTTACTTCCGTACGTCGGAAAGGTCCTGGTCTAATAGTTGGTCCTCCGCCTGAACTCTTTCCAGTCGTGTCGGATTGCCGTCCCATCGGATTATAAGTGTTAGGGAATAGAGAGTGCACCTGTGTTTGCGCACACACTTGTGCATTATAATATCTCCTGTGCAGTTGGCTAATCTGTCTTGAGATTGACCGCTGTGCCGAAATCGGTCTGGAGGACAATATTATTATTATATCGTTTACTTTTGCAAGCCTTCATTTAACGTCATCTATTAGAATGCCTGGCTTTATAATCCTCTGATTTTTATCCAGTTTCAACAAAGCGATAAACATAACATACAATAACAACTATAACATGGCATAACCAATTTGAGCGGGTAACAATACTATTTTGTATACTTTATTTTATTTATATGGTCCACGATATAAATCTTTAATAAATTATTTTTAATTGTTATAGTTATAATTAAAACAATTTCTGGAAAATGTTTGAATAACAATAAACGTTAAGTTACAGAACTCAGATGAGACAACGAGAGTGAACAGGTACGGTGCTCCTCTGTTGGAAATTATACCAACTATATATAGCAAAATATAATCCGACACATGCAGATCTTTTCACGAAGTTGCATACCTCATGCATGAAAATGAAGTGCTTATTAGAATAAGAACTTGTGATACATAGCTAAGATCGATGTATCTCATTTTCGGAAGATGTCCACCTTCCGTCTATCTACGAAGCAGATAAATTTTAATGTAAACCAATCTTTGTTCTGACAAGAATTAAGGAGTATTTCTTCTGTGTCCAGACAAATTAAGGTTAGTGAAATCGCAAAAATTTACATCACAGCGACGAAGGAAAGGATTATATTTAAACATTAGCTCGTTTTGTAATATTCGCAACGGGGTCACCTAAAAAACGACAAGTCAAAATTACGCAACGCTGTAAATATATTTAGTATTACATGAACCAATTACCATTGCGAAATCTATATCTTTTGTGGATCAAGAAACATAATATTATTATCTTTCTTTTATAAATAATTTGTAGTTATCTATCAGAAAGAAGTAATTTTGCAAAAAAGTCGCTGTTTTCAAAAATATTAAATGTCGTTTCCCTTGTTGACCGAATTTCGACCATTACGCGAACTCCAGTTTTAATAACAATTCCTAAAAATTCTGATTTTATTTATACATAAGATTACCTCTCAGCGACTTGAACTTTCTTCGTTTGTTTCTTTGGGTGATTTTTCTTCGGTCGAACTGCCAATTTGTGTTTCGCCGCTGATGCATCAAGTAGTTCGGTTTTCACGTTCAGACTGGAGTCGATTTGAGGATTCCTGGGAGATGGGATAGTGTTAATACACAGATGAGGGAACTATAGCTATGAGTACCTGGAAATTATTGACGTTTTAATCGGGGTCATGTCATGCTTTGATTGTGAGTAGTATAAAATAAATAGTATAAAATATCCAATGGTCCTAATGCTCTTTATGCAAATTTCTTACTAAGCAGACAAACAAATATATTATTTAATAGCAGTAGGTCTATGTGTACACCCGCCTGGAATTATAATATTCACTCATATATTCACTCGAAAAACATAATCTTTCGTATTCATGTTTGTGTCTTACAGCGCCAGAACTATGGGTAAAAATGAACACTCTCCACCAGATGATACCAATTTTCTATTATAGTTTATCAAATTTTCATAAAGACAATACGAAATTGAAAATGTTAATCACTATTGAAAGATATTATTTATATAATTGACTACATATACAGGGCTGGATTTAGAGGTCTGGAGGCCCCTGATAAAAAAAAATCTTTTTTTCTCTGATGTCTCAATAATGTATTGCAGAAAAATTAAACTGTTTTAATGACATAAGCAAATATGTACATATATTAATATAATAAAACATATATATATATATTACATTTAGGTTATTTACTCGTAGTAATTGCGGTGTTTTTCCTTCGATATGAAATGAAATATCAATTAAAAAGAAGCAATTAATCACAAAATTACGAACTTAACGACATTTTATCATTACACGATAGGAACAATTCACTAAGATAAGAGTGCGAATATTGTAAATATTATTCACAGAACTTAACGATATCTTACACTGACAGACAACAATTACCCGCCTAAAACAATAAACAAAAGAAGCGCGCGATAGTTACGATTTGTGTGCTGCCACTACTATTGTTTATTTATTTTTTTATTTAATTTTTATCCAAATAACAACTTAGCTTATTTCTAATATAAAATATACAAGATTAAGGATATAATTAATAATAAAATCATAAAGTAAGTTAAGTGTAGTATGTTAAGCAACTCAAGTTCGATTCATATTACTCTCCGTACTAGGTGAACATATATTATAATGTATTATGTAGATGTATGATGCCATGCAAAAGAAAGAAAATACGTAATTTAAGATCTTATTTGACATATTAACCGTCAGCACCGATTTCGCTCGTTCTATCATTATTGTTTTGACATGCAGGAGAAGTATACAGTACGCGTTTGTACTAATCTACTAATCATATAAATCAAACTAATCAAATAAATAAGGTTTAAAGTAGGTCCGTAATATGGTTATTTTTTTACATACATGTTTTTTGTAGTAATACTTATGTATAACGCGATCATTTTAAACATATTATGAAACAACATGGTTAGTGCTAAATGGTATATTATAAAGCTATTATGGTATTTATTTACGTATTGCTATAAATACTAATTAATGTTATAAATGCAAGAGCGAATTAGACTTTAACGTCTTAAATAATCAATGTATTATTAGCAAATTTATCGTACAAAAAGATACATAGGTTATCTGACATCTGTCTGTCTTTCGCAAGTGAGGCCGCGCGCGGCAAGTAAATGAATTAATTTGAGTTATAGTGATATCTTTTTTTTTAAATATATAAGCTAGCGCTTGACTGTTATCACACCTGATGAAATGTGATGATACAGTCTAAGATTGAGCGCGCTTGCCTAGAAGATGCCTATTCACTCTAGACTTGAAGACTGAAGGTTGAACCCATATTGTAGGTGGTGGGAAAAACGGAGGTCGGGAGGGTATTCCAGATCTTAGCGGTGCGTATCAGAAACGAAGAAGCAAATCGTTTCGTACGTGTTTTAGATACGTCAACTACGTACGGGTGCAGATCTATATTATATTTATTTATTTTTTTCGAAGTGTGTAATACTGTTGGCCTTATTGGCCTCTACAGCGTCACCGGGCGGGAATCTATATTATATTAATTTAAACTTAAGTTTCAGTTAACTCATATGTTACGTATGTACCTTTTATTATTTTATTATATTATGTACCTTAATTTTTATTGTGTAGTGACATTATTCATTTATTAATATAACAGGATAATATTGTATGAAATTGTTCAAGTGTGTAGCCTCGCGTGAAGTAAATTCTTAATCGTAGAGATTTTTTTAAGCTTTCCTCTAAATTTTACGTGAACCAATATATTCGGGTATTTATTATATAAATTTATAAAGAGATCGTGCATTTGTGTGAAAAGTAATTTTTCTCTTAAGAGTATGCATATCTTATCTTTAAAAAATAAAAGTTTTTAAGAAAAAGAAAGAAGAACGCGTCCCAAAACAATTCATTTTTTTTTAATTGATGATTTGGACTTTGTATATTGAGAAACAAAATGTGATTTTTTTTAATGATTCTTTAATGGCAAGAGCTTGAAAAGAATCAAAATAAGATAATTTAGAGTATATAAAAAACCATTATGTTTGTCAATTCCATGTTAATACTTGTTCGACTAAAGTAACAACCATATCGAATGATTTCGATTTTTTAATTCCTTACAAATACATCAAATTACGAAGATAGATCAACAATAATCTGTCCCAGGTATATAACCAGCTATAGTTCAGACTAATTTTACGTAATTAAAAATAGACGAGAGGGACTTTAGAACATTTCCTGTTCATGATATATTTTCCTAACATCAATCACAGTCGGAGACGTTGCCACATGACGCCTCAATGTCAGGGTCTGAGAGTTATCAAATTTCAAGAATATAAATCTGTTTGACATAAATATTACTAGTTCTAAGTAACGTTATTTTCGCTGCGATTTAAAAATTAAAACTTGGTGACTAACGGGTTTCTTATTAAACTTTATATTAGGGGTGAATAGACACGGCAATTTTTCAGTTTCTGATATTTGAAAAAGAAGAAAATCTATTGTATAACTGCTTACAATCGCAAAACAATTTTATTAGTTAGGAGGTACCTGTTAAAGATACAAAATTTAATGATATCTTAGGCTTAGGAGAGTCGTAATATAAAATACGTCGCTATGCCGTGTTTCAATAATAATTAACACTTATGAAGTGTCGTTTCAGATTTTTACTGTAAAAGCCTTAAGTGTAATTTAAACATGAATAAATATATATTTTTTTTTGTTTTTATATTTAAAAATAATAGTAAATCGGAGTATGTTTTTGCGAATAAAACTTCACATCTAAAGAAACTTAAGGGATTATTTAATGAAAATATTAAAGGTTTCTTTGCATGTAATTTATTCTACGTTTAAACATGTATTCAGTTAAATTATGACTTTATATAGTTCCATAATTTTCTTTTAATTTAACCCTTTATATTCATTTAACGTTATATTTCCGCCCCTGTAGGTATATAATAATTGTAATATGTGATAGACTTTCTCAATAAACAAACTATCTAACGCAAAAATATTTATTCCGATTATGTTGGTAGTTCCCAAATTGGAGTGTTCAAACAAAAACACTCCTCAGCTTTATATAGTATTTACAATATAGATATTTATCAAACTAGCAGCATTAAATGTAACTTGCAACACTTCCTAAATAATTTGGCAACACTATCACGGCCATAGGATTAAAACTAAGGAATGACATTTCATGATACTGTTGACTGAAACCGCATTTTTCAGAGCATTGTTACTATTCTATACAGATTTATGTATGTACATCTTATATGTATCTTATTTATTGTGCTTATCTTAGCGCTGAATCAAACATTATGTAATATGGGTTTATTACAAAAACAAACAATATTTTAAATGCTATTAAGACTTTATTTCAGATTAAACGTACTGTAAAAAAAACTATATTTTTATGGTTTCGAATATCTCCAACAATAACGTCAATAAAAAAATAAAACTGTCAAGTTTACAGGCCATGTTTCATCGGTGTGCTATTTCAAGCTGGCCCAGAAACGATGTGACGTCCGTACCGACACAGTTTAACTCCAGCGACTCGTCCGAGTTACCGATATGTCATTTTGTCAATTTTCACATATTCTATTTATCAGAACATGGTATGCATTTATGACATAATATTTTCCGGGCACTTGGTACTAACATTAAGGTTAATATATAAACTTATTTACTGAAGAATATATATATTTTATTATTTTTGAAATACGTTAATTTTTATAATCCCACGATCCACGATCGTCGGTTAAGATTCACGCGTTCTAACCACTAGGCCATCTCGGCTCGTGATTATAATTCATCTCGTGCTAGACGGTGAAGGAAAACATCGTGAGGAAACCTACATGTGTTTAATTTCTTTGAAATTATGCCAACCCGCATTGGAGCAGCGTGGTGGAATAAGCTCCAACCTTCTCCTAAAAAGGGAGATGAGACCTTAGCCCAGCAGTGGGACATTCACAGGCTGTTACTGTTAATTTTTATTATAACATTGTTTTTCTGTTATTATTTTTACTGGTGGTAGGGCTTTGTGCAAGCTCGTCTGGGTAGGTACCACCCACTCATCAGATATTCTACCGCAAAACAGCAATACTTGATATTGTTGTGTTCCGGTTTGAAGGGTGAGTGAGCCAGTGTAATTACAGGCACAAGGGACATAAAATTTTAGTTCCCAAGGTTGGTGGCGCATTGACTATAAGCGATGGTTGACATTTCTTACAATGCCAATGTCTAAGGGCGTTTGGTAACCACTTACCATCAGGTGGCCCATATGTTCGTTCACCTTCCTATTCTATAAAAAAAAATATATTATATGGGTAATTATAGTAACCAAAAATAGCTAAAATGTCAAAGATTATATTTCGGCTTGTATCAATCGTATCAATGAATTTGTTCATTTTAATGATATATTTATACTTTTTTAATGAATAAAATATTTCTAATAAATTAATTTATTCAAATGGATATGGTATAGTGAATCACCAATGTGAAGTATCTGTGGTCATCTTATTAATGTTTCTTAGAACTTAGTCTCAACGAGTTTGGCTGCGAGCCAACACCGGCACTGTGCCATTTTATATTCCACTGGATTTCCCTTTTTGCACATTATCATATTATATTCCTAAACAAAATGTACTCACATATCATGACCTTACATTAATATTTATTTTAGTTAGTATTTTTAATGAGATTATTCCATAATTTCTCAATTCGTAAACAGTACTTAAAAAATACAATAAAAGTTCTATAATAATATTTTAATACAAAATAATGCATGGTTTATTATACGTAAGTAATCGCACGCCAATTTTTTTAAAACAAAGTGTAGCTTTCAGTTTTATAACAAACGGTTTACCAGTATTTAGAAAATATAATATGTCGGTTCACTATTCGAGATACTGTGAGTCTAATTGAAAACCTCCTTCTATTTTGAAGTCATCTACAAACTGACTTGAATCTTATATTATTTTATACAAACAAACAGCTATTATATGCTATATATTTTGTATGTTACTGTATATTCCGTACAAAAAAATAATTGTCAGTTTTGTTTTGCAAGTGCTAGTATGGTGGTATATAAAAACTTCTCTCAGTAAACTCCTTTTTAGAATATACGTATAACAGACAACGGAAATATGTTTTCTAAACAAATTACAATGTTACTATTGTATTGCTATCAGAGTTCGATTATTAAATATATTTTACCATTTTATATCCACCGTCGTGTTGTTTGTGCCTACGCTGTATATTTTCTAAAATTTCAATTGTCTTTATTTTAACGTGTTTGTTGGCAATCTAAATTTTAGAATTATTTATTCGTGGTAATACAATTTCCCTATTACTTGCATAAGATTGTTTTTCAAGATTTTATTTGACCTAAAGGATGAACCTTTATACCATTTCAAATTCATGCATTAATTTTATACGCTCTCATACTTTACCGTTCCCGAGTTTAATATTGTACTACTTGGTGCCATCTCGTCTCGAAATATTTTGCCATTGTGTTGAGCGGTACGAGATATTGAATTGCAAGTAGTGGTGATCCGTTGTGCTTTGGTCGCTTTTGTTAGCATTATAAAAGTCAATTGTCGGAATCTTATTTTGCGAGTAATTTATTTCGGCAGTCATTGATGTTTAGACAGTAATTTCGTAAATAGTTTTATGTCGAGTTTAATGTTGTTTCGTAATTATTTAATAAATGTAACCAAATAATATATATTTCGAAAAGAGCAATGTGCACTAGATTTTTTTTATTCTGACGTGTATATAGCTAGCTGAGCACAAAATATTCTGCCGATATCACGTGTGAGAGAGATGACACATAAGATCACTAGCTGTACAATACGTATATCATTTGTATGTTTTGTAATGATCTCTTTAATGCCATGCATTAGAGATTCAATTAGCTTTATTAAAAACTAAATATCTATAAATTTCCATTATTTAGTAAATATGTACTTCGTATATTTAAATTTTAAATATCTCACAATATTTATCGAGGAAATGATTTACGTAGAAATGTTTTTCGTATTATCCAACTAAAAAGAAACTCCAAAACTTTATTTGTCTTTATTAGATACATAGCTCTGCGACTTCATTAATGTTATACAATGTGTTTGAATTATGTTAAAGCATGTAATATTTATAATATCTTAATGACATACATAATGATAGTTATCACAAGGTAAATATTGATCACAACACTCATATGATGAACACAACATAAATTCAACATTTTTTTGTCAGAAAGCGGTATATACAATGATAGCGTGACTCTTCTTCTGTCTTCCTGCTGTTTCACTAAATCTTCTTATATAATTATAATGATCAGTAATAATACATTTTGTAGGTGGGTACACTAAATACATAGTCCAGTGAGGAACCCCTGGACTGGAAGAAATGATTCTCGTATCTATAGACACGGCCTCTGTACCTGCATCAATAATTTTTCTCTCATTACGTTATTTGATTATTATGGAGAATCATTAAACTGATATGCGATGATATTATAATGATGATGATGAAAATTTATTATTAAGTAATGATTGACCAAGTTTTTGTTAAGCGATAAAAATAATGGTACGGAAAATATTGTTTAGGGCTAACTACGAAAATCGTTGGTTATAGAATCAAACGAAGTATTCGGTGCTAAGCGAGACCATGTAATTACACTTATGTTTAGAAAATGATGTGAAAGTTACGTAACGGAGTGCATCGACCCCGTCTAAATTTATATAGCAACGTTGTCCGGCGCGTTGGTGTGTTAATAAAATGCATTTCGAGTATTTTCTATTTGCATCTAGGTCAGGTGGAATTTTCAAAAGGCTTGTCATTTGCTATTTTAGCTTGTTGTTTTGCGTTTCAGGATAACTGATGCCTTGTTATAGCTAAATATTGGGTTTACATTTGAGTATTTGAAACCAATGATAACTAATATGCTTTGGAACAATATTTTTTTTTATCATTAAGGAAATGATCTACAAATGATTTACTATAAAGCTAACGCGTATTATGACGATTCGTAAATAATTCAGTTGTTTAGGATAAATATTTTTTATAAATATATCTTTAGTCTCTATATACGTATCTGTTTTAACGTAGGTAATTATATACAGTCAGAAAACGTATTCGAAATTTGAACGTATTGTTAGTAAAAATAAAAGACTGGAGAAATTGTCGTAATAATAAAAACGGTTGCTTTCGATATTGTTTCGAAATGAAGAAACGTATATTAAATTAGTGTTAAAATGAATGAATTATTGTGTAAGGCTATATGAGTTATTCTCGGTGCGCAGTTAAAAAGCGTAAGTAACACAAGTTTCAAAAGACGCACGCACGTCCGCTATGTTAAATATATATTAATAACTATACATCAAAATCAATGAGAAAACAGTTGTGCAAGTATCATTTACACTGTATTTTCATTTACCAAGAAATCTCTTAAAATAGTATATTGTAGCTGTATGAAAGGTTGTGTTTGATGTATATTAAAGATAAAATACTCACTTTGATCCAAGGGCAGTTTTCGTGTCGAGAACCTCTACAATATCTCCAGCTTTTAAAGATACCTCGTCATCCCCCGCCGCTGTGTAATCGGCTGTTGCCACGACTACGTCGTCTACCTGCAACAACAGAAAGAGGAATTGTTAATTTCGATATTATAGCACTATTGAATTGTTGTGTAAATTGTTTTGTGTATATTTTATTTGTCATTTTTGGTTTCAAAATATCTTTTATTTTACCTTAGATGGACTTCTGCTACACGTAGATCTAGATCTTGTTAATGACCTAGAATGATATCTTTCATAGCTCGGTGTATTTTTGACACTGTTCATCCTAGATCTAGTGTTTTCTCTATCAAGTAGTACGCCACTATATTTTTTATTCCAGCCACCGTATTTCGTAATTCTTTGATTTTGACTTATGTTACAATATCCAGTAAAACTTTGAAGATCTTCATCATTATCATCAAGAACAGGACAGCTGTACATACTAAATCTGTGAGCTGTAGGTTGACTTAAATTGAGAGCTGAGAAAACATGTAAGGGTTCAAAATGTCTTATGCCATTTTCATCGAGTACTGTATAGGCTACTTGACCAGTTAATACAGCCCGACTAGCTTCTCGTGGAACAACTGCTTGTAAACCTTTTTTCATTATTAGCAAAGCACCCGGATGTTTCTTTCGTTGAAACAGGAAATCTTCCATTGCAAGACTATTTTCAGGTTGAAGTAAGCTTAATGGAACGTCTTCTGATGTCAATAATGGTGGTTCTTCAGGTACAATCATAAGAGCGGCGCTTTCTCGTACCAAATCTCTGAGCTTGGGATCTGTGCGAGCAAGCTCTGCATCTGTTTCTAGTTTGCGTATCGCTGAATGCAAACTTGGGTTTTGTTCTGCTAGTTTTTTCATAACAGTCAACCTTCTTAGAATATTCATGCTTACATCATCACTTTCAATTTTGCTTATGGCTTTTTCGTTATCAATTACAGATAATAATTTCTTCGCAACATCACTTAATCCCAGTACTCTTGCTAGACCAGCAGATTGAATAATTGTTTCTTTTAGCAATTCTTTATTAGAGCCATCTATCACATTTTCCAATGTTTTGTTGCTACTTTCTTGTATAGCTGCGACAATCATTTTTTGTAAAGCTTCTGTAGCGTCATAGTCAGTTTTGACAAAAGATATTGAGTCAGAAATATTATTCATTATTTGATGAAGCAACATTGGATCATTTTTTGTAATATTTTTAAACGCAGGGCCAATGACTTCATTTTCTTGACTTAAAAACTCACTGAATTTATCAATCATTTGTTCTTCGGTAAGGGAATTTTTATCCAAGGCATTGTTTATGGCAAGTTTAATTAACTCCATCTTGGGGTTCGTGGAATTTTCTACAATTGCTTCGCTAAGTATTTCTTTGTCTTCTTCCCTTTGAAGAATTTTAAACATAGCAGATACAAAGTCCTCATCAATTGCTTTTCCTAAAATTGTATCAATCGATTTTAAGATATGATGATACTTTTCTTTTCCGTTATTATTATTTATTTCTTCATATTGTTCTGCTGTAACTAACGCTGCAAGTACGGCGGCTGCAATCGAATTTTTTACTTTCTCTTGGCGTGTATTTTCTTCTTGATCTTCACCATTATCTATACGATTTATCACATCCATCCTTTTTTTGTTTGCTCTACTTTTCTTTCCATCGACAATTAGTCCATTATCCTTATGATTAACATTAATTTCAGATTTCAAATGTACGCTCATCTCTATGATAGATGAAATTACATCCATTAATTGATTTGCTACTTCATCTTTCAAACCAAAGTCAGTGACAAAAGCTTTTAATGTTTCAGCATTTTTTGTTTGATTTAAAATTATATTAATTGCTGGTAAATCAGTAGGCACTTGTCTTCCAATCGACATACCTGCTTCAGATAGTTGTCTTAGCATTTTCGTATCAATTGTTAACTCTCCTTTAGTAGACGTAGTATCGTTCGGATTTGTTTTTACTTTCAATAATTTTAATTCTTCTGGTGTTACAACAAAACTTTGGACTGAGAATTCAAGACCTTCTTCGCCTTCAATTAAGTCAGGAGCGACGAATTTAAGCCCTTCCGGTGTTTGCACTATTTGACCGGGAACAAAAGTAACTCCTTGATCATCTGTTTCTATAACTCTTCCCGGAACAAATCTTGGTCCTTCATCAGTATCCACGACCTGACCGGGGACAAATCTTGAACCTTCATCTTCAGTGGATATTACTTGACCAGGTATGAATGTCGGTCCAGCTTTTGTATCAATAATTTGTCCTGGCACAAACCTGGGACCATCTATAGTATGAATAGTTTGACCAGGAACAAACTTTGGTCCACTTTTAGTATTTACTACCTGACCAGGAACAAATTTGGGACCATCAACCGTATCTACAACTTGACCAGGAACAAATTGTTCGCCATTTTCTGTAAACACTATTTGTCCTGGCACGAATATGCCTTCAACCATCATTCCAGGGACGAAACGAGACTGATTTGCTTCATTTTTAACGAGACGCCCAGGAACAACTTTGCCATCTAACTTTGGTATTCTAGGTCCTGGATAAAATTCTATACCATTCGATGTTTGAACCATATGACCGAAAACATACAAGGATTCTTCAGATAAAGAACAGGTTTTAATGTCAATTGGCAAGCCTGTTGGAGTGCTTTCTGTAAATGTTATGTCTTCGATCGATTTCGCGACTGAAAAGTCAACATGTCCATTTGATTGAACAATTGTTTTGCCAGGTAAAAACTTTTCACTGTGGCCTGATGTCACGATTTGCCCTTCAACGAATTTCGGACCATCAATAGTATCAACTGTGGTTCCGGGAATAAATTCTAAGTCATTTTCTCCCATTTTCGTTATACCTGGGACAAATAATGTTTCTCCATTAGTAGTAACTGTTTGTCCCGGTACAAATTTAAGGCCATTTGGCGTAGCTAATGTGGCCCCAGGAATGAAAAGTAACTCATCGTCCTGATGTACAACTTGTCCTGGAACGAATTGCCACTCATTATTTATTTTGGCATTTTGTCCCGGGGTGAAAATAATATTGCCTTTTTCTACAATTGTTTGGCCGGGAATAAACTGTACACCATCGGGTGTCATTATGGTTTGACCCGGAACAAATACATCTTCTAATCCATTATTTATAGATTTACCTGGTACAAATTTAAAACCTTCTTCTGACAATACAGTTTGGCCCTCTATAAAACGATAGGAATCGTCTTTATTTTTAACAGTCTGCCCACAAACAAATTCTTCTCCATTCGTTGTTTGCAAAACTTGTCCTACGAGGAAAAATGGTTCGTTAGTAGTTTCATTATTTATAAAATGACCCGGAATTAGGCCTGGTCCAGCAGGGGTATTTACACTTAACCCCGGAACAAACAAAGGCCCAGCAGGTGTTTCTACTGTCTGTCCTGGTATAAATATAATCCCTTGAGGAGTAGTTATATGTTGTCCAGGAATAAATTTCTTTGCTTTATCTATATCTAATGTCAGACCTGATATTTTACCAACTTTTTCCCTCTTTCCTTTTTTGATATTTTTAACGATGTCTGGTAAATTTTCAACGGTAGGTAACATATCAATTTTATTACATTCCAATAACTTTTCGGTCACATTTGAAGTTTCTACTAGGCGTTCTTCAGGTAAAGTAGTTACAGCAGATAATACTTCTTCAGATGGACGTGATTTTATAGGTTTCAAAGGGTTAACACAAGGAACACTCTCAAGGGTAATGGACACATCACAAATATTTCGATCCACTTCATAAATTTCTGTTTCACAATGATATGGTGTTATTTTGATAGGAGATGGTAAACTGGTTACTTTCGGAGTAAAAGATTCGTTCTTAATGTCTTTTTCAAATAAGTCCCAGTCCCAATTTTCGATAAGAGGATGGATTTGGTCTTTCCAGTCTCCACTACACCTGACAATGCTTGATTTTGAACGCATATGATTAAGATCAAAATTATTACATGAAAAACTCTTTATATCATGTTTTTCATGCTTAACTTCTTCCATCTTCGCTTTTTTGGCTAAACGATCTTGACGTAATTTTTCTTCTTCTAGTTCTTGTACTTCAGCCAACTTCTCTTTATTTTCAAATATTTTTTTCATTGACGACAGTCCTGCTGCTCGTTTCCTTTTCTTTTTTCTTTCTTCTAATTCCTCTAATTCTCTTTGTTTTAATACTTCAGCGTTTGGTCCCTCTCCTTCAAATATTTCTACTTCTTCCGTGAAGTCTTTAAAGTCCATAGAAACACTACGACCTTGTTTAGTTTTAATAAGAACAGTATCCGAATCCTTAGCAAGCATAACATCTCTAACATCACCATCGCGCACTGCTGCTTCCATGCGAGCGGAAAATACTAGACTGCATCTTCTTTCTTGAACGGTATACACATATCTTTTGTCGTCTGCAACTTGTTTTGTCAAAAGCATTTCCATTAAAGCTCTTTGAGCTTCAGTTGATCCATCCAAAATCGGGAATATATACCTATAATCCGGAAGAATTTCATGTTTTCTGTTTCCATAATTAATTTCAGGCGAGTAATGATGAGGGCCGAGTTCACCCGATACGTTAGTTATTTTACATTTAGTCTTAGCAGAGTTTGCGGTGAGTAAAACTGGAATGTAGTGATGTGAAGGTAATCCATATGATTTCCCTGTGATCCTGCAGCATCTTTTGGCATCAGCGGGCGAGATTGGCGCAAGAAGCGGAAAGTAATTTGGCTTAGGCAGCCCTCGGCTGCGGCCCGTTATCCTACAGAAAGACATCGCGAAATGCCTATTACGTTTTCATAATATTATTTGTTTACAAACTTAATCGAAGCCGGTTTTAAAAATACAATCTTTTTATTATATTATCGTAGTATCCGCGGCGTAAAAGCTGCGCGTGCGTCTGTTCCGGAGCTTACGAAGTGACTGCGAGAGCGTCGTCTCAGCGCAGGGCTTTACAGTTCGCGTCGGTTTGCACCTTCGCCGCGGGAGACGGTGTGCCGTATATTGTTCCGGTTAGGAGTTATTTATAATCATAAAGGGAGACGTATTTATTTACGCAGAATATATGACACGATTTCAAGATAAAAAACAACCAAAATATTCACTTACTGTCTTTCATCGAGACTAAGTGTAAAAGTAAAATAAATTGTTTTTGTTGTTTAAATATTATGAAATGAAAGTGTTTTCGTGTTTCAACGTGCCTGCGTAACGTAAACATTTGTATGCAAACGTATCCAGACATCTTCCGGCCAAAACGGCATCATACGGAAGCATAATGAAAAAAACGATCTTATGCTTTTTTTAACTAGAAATTGATCATATAAAAATATACTTATGTATATGAAAATATAGAATTATAATTTATAGAAAATATCATAATATATCAAAAATATTATAAGAATTAAAAATATCAGTAAGAAACAATTGATAAAACGTACATACGTCATTTCTTTGTCTGAATGTGTTTCCCAAACGTTTCAATCAATTTATTATATAAAACAATGAACCAACGTATAATATAGAGCTAAAATTAAATTGATGAAACGCAATAGGAGATTGTATCGAAGAATCACAAAGCGACCACGATTTATAAGTTTATTTCTAATTATATAAAAAGTCTTAAACAACGTTTTCTCGTGTATTTTTTTTATAGACTAGTTAAGCGGCCGTGCGAATGGGCCACTTTAGGGTAAGTCACCGCCACCCATAGAGTAAGAAATATTAACTTGCCCTACATAATCCGTACATCGCCAATTCGCCACCAGACTTGGAAACTAAATTGTTATGTTCCTTGTGCATGTAGTTACACTGGTTTATTCCCCTTCAAACCAGAACACAAAAGTCCTAAATACTGGTGTTTTGCCCTACCAACAAGTAAAAAGTTGTTAATATATTAGTTAAATTTGATTTTGTATAATGTACTGTACATTATACGAAATACGTTTTAATCCATTAATTTCACCTTTTATATATTATAAATTAATCAAATTATGTGATATCAAAGTCTGTACTATAAAAAAAAAGCTAAAAAGGCTCCCTCCCTATGACTGGTGAGTCACACTTTCGTATGATATGACAGAATGTATTCTTACTGTGCTATCGTGATTAAAAATAATAAAAAAATGTATGTAGGTATATAGCACCTATATTATATTGTATTTATATATAAATAAATTTAATATTATTGACATTTTATATATCTTTTTGTAATACTTATATATTTATTATTTTCTTTTCTTTTAATGTTAACATACATGTTACAAGTACACGCCATTAACTGCAGGTTCCACCTAATCCTATCTGTAAATCGTAGCAAGGTATCGACGACACAAACTTGCTTATTGTAGTACCACCGCAAATACAATTATGATATCGTTTCAGCAAAGAACCCAGTTATTGTACCAAGTTTGTAATATTTTTATTTTGCTGTAAATAAACTATTTTTCATTTTATTTTTTGTTGATTTTTGTAAGGTTCGATGTGTAAGGGACCAGCTGAAAACAAGCGCTTTGAATCGACTCAGCTATACTAAGCCGACGCTTCTTGTCGCACAATACTTTATATCAAATTAAGATTTTCGTTCTAGACATTTATTTTGTATAGTGCTAATAAGAATCATATTTTATTTAACATTATTCGTCTATATCCGGCGTAGATTATTCATGCGTAATTTTTTATTTTATTTTATTTTATTATAGCAATTAAATCACAGCAAATGATAATAATGATAAATATAAGTAATCGTGTGATTGAGATTAGCGGTAACAAAGGTTCACTTATTTGAGGGCGATTTCAGTTTTTTTTTATAGTATAGTTAGGCGGACGAGCATATGGGCTACCTGATGGTAAGTGGTCACCAACGCCTATAGACATTGACATTTTAAGAAATGTTAACAAATGTCCCACAGCTGGGCTAACCCCTCCTCTCCCTTTTGGAGGAGAAGGTATGGAGCTTATTCCACCACGCTGCTCCAATGCCGGTTGGTAGAATACACATGTGGCATAATTTCAATGAAATTAGATACATGCAGGTTTCCTCACGATGTTTTCCTTCACCGTCAATCACGAGATAAATTATAAACATAAAACAAAACAAGCTCATTGGCCAATATATGGACACGGCATGCCACACTCTGATGGAGTGTGCCGCTTGGGGGCCTCAGCGCCTTTCCCTGGCGACTTTAATCGGCGGAGACCTTTCGCTGCCGAGCGTGATAAATGCCATGCTCGGTAGCGAAAGGTGCTGGATGGAGATGGTCTCCTTCTGCGAAAATGTCATGTCGCAGAAGGAGGCCGCGGAGCGGGAGCGCGAGGAGAGTGCCTCCGCTGACCCGCTTCGCCGAAGAAGACCGGGGAGAAGACGCCGGCGCTATGCGCATCTTCTCCTCCCGCCGTGAGTGTTGCTGGGGTTAGGGGGTTTTTGTACCCTGAGAACCCCCTAGGATTTGGAGGCCTGCAGAGGCGGGCCAACCGTCGGGGCGTCACGGTAGTATGCGCAAGCGATCCCGTGACGCCCCTCGAAAAGGCGGTGTGGGTACCGCTGGTTTTTAGTGGGTATTCCGGCGCATATTTGGCGCCGGCGAGTCCCACATACCCCCCCACTTCAAGTGGGGGAAACGCGTAATCGCGTTTTTCCAGCGAAAAAAAAAAAATATGGTGTATATGTATCTTAGCTAAGCCGAAACATTGTATATGAAACTAGGGTTCAATGCTAAGATAATTTACTTACATAAGAATTATTTACTTTGAAGATTTAAATACCAGATACTATACAAATGAACACTGCGTGAAGCGGTGGTGTAAATGCTAGCAGCATTTCCGTTTCATCGCAATTCCGATTCATAGGGTGGAAACGAGAAGACAACGTAATGAGCCAGATATATATTTTTTTTCATTTATACTTTAAAGTCCAAAAGGCTGAATAAATGGAATAATTTTCTCCACTCAATGTTTATAATAAAAATTTAATAAAATCATCAACGTCAGGTTTCGCAAAAAAACTGTAACCTTTTCATCAACTTTAATATAATAAGGGTCATCAACCGTATCTGCGAGTCAACTCATGGACGAAATATGTGACAAAATAAACTTGTATAAATCTTTATTTATCGTCTTTGACACTTGACGGCAGCGGACGGCTAACCTCGTAGCGGTTAACCGTTGTGTGTTTACGAGTCATCTCGAGCGCTGGACCTTCAAGTTGAAGCGAGCGTGAGAAGCTATTTCTGTTCCGCCCAATGTTTTACCTGTACGTCGAGAAAGTTCGCAAACACTTCAGTATTTAGTGTGAAATGTTTAGAAACGAGATGACTTCGCTATTTTGTTCAAATATACATTATGTATTTATATTTATAGTATCGATGTAGGGGATGTGCATAAACTAAAGAACAAACATATATGCAAATTATAATTAAATTGGTTTGAATTAAATTCGATAATTTTTGCTACATACTACTTGTTTAATATGAAACTTACATATTATTTTCTAAAATAATAGTTAAAGGATATATTATAAGTATAAAGTACTTACTTCAGTTAATATGTGTCAGTCAGACAGTTATTCATTTAAATATGTATATCTATATACATATTATCGGCGTAAATGACATTTTACTTTTTTTTTTAAATTAATAAATAACAAAAATAACCTAATCTACAAAACTTGATATGTAGTTTCAGTATCCAATCGTTTGATATGTATACATATAAATATTTTATTTAATAAGATATGTTCGCAGTGATACAACTTTCTGAAATCCGAATAAAATTTGGGTACATTATTTCTGAAGTCTGTGACATTAAATGAAGCTTTGACAAACGTATATATACTAAAGCTCGACCTTCGCAGTGCGGAGAATATTTTCTAAATAGATAACTTCTCACCTTCACATTGTCATCGCAAAGAGATCATAATCTCATACAGCAGTTTTGTTTAGACGCGGACTGACTTAATCAACGATTTAAAAAATAAACGACATTTGAAATGAGATCGTGGGCTTCTAATTAACCATATTCTGTTTGCGGTTTCTCACTAGTCATAGCGTGATTATAAAACCAAGAAACCATCTCTGTAAATGGTCGATCTAACACAAATAGCATTTAATAAATTAAATAGCATTAAAACGCGACTTCACTCGCGGGTTTAAAAAAATATGTTAGGTAACCGCGAAACTTAGTTATAATCGAAATATATAATAATAACATTTTCGCAACTCCTTTCTTAAAACGCACGCACTAAACAAAAGTCAATTCTATTTTGAATATCTCTGTCTTAAAGTATAAGGTTATATAAACAATTAACGTATACGAGTATATAGAGGAAAAGTATGCTCTTCTGAGAAAAGGAAATTTTGGCCAAAGCAGCCAATCTCTAGGTCTACAGGAGCAAACAGAGGTCGAGTCTATTTCTACTATATTTTAGTTCTAAGCAGTAAATCAAGTTTTTTTTTTTTCGTAGTAGTAAACATCAGCACATCGGCTCAAATATTCTAAAAATTTCCGGTTACACAGAATATACGATAAACTGAAAATAGCGTAACATTTCAAAAATAGACATTCAATATCAATTTCTTAGACATATTTCCTGGCTGCCCAGTTGCCCAATCTTAAAGAGAGATTAACCAACTGGGCATGATATATTCTTATAATCCGATGAACCGGCAATCCGATACGACCAGAAGAAGTACAGGCGCAGGAACAACGGCTTTACGTACTTTTCGAGGCATGGGAGTGAATACACTTCTTACTTCTAGATTCCGAGCTAACCAAAATACTAATAACTTTTCACTGGCCGTCCTGGGGTAACCCCAGACCTAGGAACCTGCGGCCTTAGACTAACGAGGCAGTCATACATTAAGTGTATATAGTATAAAATACGGTATAAGTACGGTAAAGTTTTATTAATTTCCTCCTTACTGATTCTAAAGCGATTAAAAATAGAAAAACGAAAAATATAAAAAAAAAAAAAAAACAAAAATAGGATCCCTCTTCTATTTGATTTTTTTAATGTATATAAAGACTTCATAAAGTTAATTATATTAAAAATTAAAGTGATTGATTAAGAAGATATAACATATTAAGGGCAGTAACTTTGTTATGTAAGTAAATTTACTAAATTCATGTTGAAATATCGTTTTTAAATAAAACATTCAATTATTATCGATGAGCCGGT
This sequence comes from Nymphalis io, assembly GCF_905147045.1. NCBI lineage: Eukaryota > Metazoa > Arthropoda > Insecta > Lepidoptera > Nymphalidae > Nymphalis > Nymphalis io. Next base: position 1,091,836 of record NC_065888.1, read on the forward strand.
TGGCGTGGTTGGTGAATGCTTGCCTTTCAAGCCGAAGGTTGTGGCTTCGATTCCTACCCAGGACAGATATTTGTGTGCATGAACATGTCTGTTTGTTCTGAGTCTGGGTGGTATATAAGTATGTATTTACAAAAGAAAAATAGAATATGTAGTATATCAGTTGTCTGGTTTCTATAGTACAAGATCTGTACAAGCTTAATTTGGCATCAGATGGCGATGTGTGAAAAATGTCCCAGGATATTATTATTATTATATGTTATTATTGTGTTTTTCCTTTATTACTTATTATGTTACCTACTGGCGTTTTACCTGTAACATTTCAACTTCACCTTCATCTATCTCTAATATTATACTATTATAATTATAACTGTCTATTAATTTATTATTTGTCCAGCGAAATACTAATTACGTGGGTTGTCCGAGGAAATTTTTTCTCATTATTTCATCACCGTTGTTCTGAGTAAACAAGAAAACCGAATGATTCACCACGAAACCATTATCTGATTAAGCGTTCGGAGTGTTTTTCTCGCAACAAACAACACGCCGAGATATTTTTCTAATAATCGACTCATAAACGTGATATTACTTTCCTACGGTCAAGGAAAATGCCATGAATATTTCAATTTTTAAAATTGTTGATGACGTATAACAGGAAAGCGACTTTTGTTATTTTACATATTGTATACATGGGCAGTTAAATGTTCATAATCTGTCACTGGCTCACTCACCCTTCCAACTGGAATACAGCAATACAATTTTCACTTCAGCGGTAGGATAAATTGTGTGCGCTGCACACATGGGCTTGCTCAAAGCCCTGATGTATTAATTTTTATCACCTATGTACGCAATACATAGGTATTAAAAACCTGGGATAAGCTCGGTTCTTAGGATAAATTAAAAAACTACTACCAGCAAAACTCAATCAATCAAGATCAATAGCAGCAGTTCAACACAAATCAATTTTAATCAATTTTGTATATGAATGGGAAGGCCTCTGTTTATATACATTATTATTATTATTTATTTATAATTATATATTATATTAGGTAAACAATCGACCTTGCTCGTACCGAAGGTCTATCACGTAAAAGTGTTCTGTACGTAGGAATATCACAGAAGCTTAATTGTGTAATCCTATTTTGGTTTTGTTATATTTTATATAATACTTAATACAATAAGGTATGTATATTAAGATTTTTTTCTTATATAGAATAGGTAGATAGGCGGACTATATGGGCCACCTGATGGTAAGTGGTCCTAACGCACATAGACATTGGCATTGTAAGAAATGTTAACCATCGCTTACATCGTCAATGTGCCACCAACCTTGGGAGCTAAGATGTTATGCCCCTTGCCCCTGTAATTACACTGTCTCACTCACCCTTCAAATTGAAACACAACAATACCAAGTACTGCTGATTTACGGTAGAATATCTAATGAGTGGGTGGTACCCACCCAGATGAGCTTGTACAAAGCCCTGTAGTACCACCGGTCGACTGTTAGAGTACCAAACAAATAAATAAATAAAAACTGTCGTGAATTTTCTTGTAGTTAATATGGAGTCAACAAAATCTTTAAATAAGGTTTCCATAGCGTAGCGATCATTTCTATAGTTCCACCTTTATTGATATTTAGTATAATATCTCAAAAAATATCAATCATATAGACGTACTCATACTAAATACTCCCTGAAACTCAAGACTATCATCATGTCCTGTTAACATTGTGGCTATAGTTGCACATCCTGGGGTACCGGGTTCAAATCGAGTCGTGAGTAGAGTCAATAGAAAGTTTTCGATTTTTTTTACCGCGACATGTAGTAAAGAAGTTGTTAAGCTATTACGTCGATGCCTGATCTCTTTATGGTCATATCAGATTGCCATCCTTCGTACTTATTGTGAGAGTGAGGAAATAGAGAGTGCATCTGTGTTTGCGCACGCACTTGTTTTAAAACATTGTCTGCGCAGTTATAGTCATGGCGGAAATTCGGTAAAGCCGACTTCATTCCCATTTTAAGCAAAACACGATAGTTCGTTTTCATTAAATGTGTTAAAATCAAGATAGCAAGAATCAAGATAGAAAGAAAAGATAGGCAGCTGTATAATAAAAATTCGTAGCAAACAGTGGCGCATTCGACTTATTACAGTTTATTAGCACCGGCCATTTGTTATATTTTTATAATATGACATGTTTTATTATCTTCTTGAAAGTATAATGGCATTTTCGTTCGTCATACTTTTCCGTGAGTATATGGAACGTGTACTTATTTAGCCCTACGATGTTTTATGATCTGGAATTTAAAACCCTACTTAAGATAACTATAATTAAAACACAAATTAGACGCAAAAAATGACTAAAAAGTAAAAAAAAAAAAACATTTTTGTTTGTTGGCCTTTTAACTTTAATATACGTAAAATCGAACCTGTAAAAGTTGGCACCTTTGTCAAATAAGTAATGGGCTCATGTTCTTTAAGCTCCTGACTCTTACAAAATTTTTAAGTGAGAAACATCTTGATGGCATCACGTTTCAAACAGAAGAATCCGCATCATAATCGGTATATTCTTTTTTTTTTTTTTTTATGTCGCCGGGAGGGCAAATGACTCTACTCCACCTGATGGTAAGTGGTAGTAGAGTCCAAACGCGACGACGGCCAGTACAGACGGGAAAAACGTTCTGCACTAGCCGCCTTCGCCCTGCCGGCCCGCAAGATGCCTCTTCACGCCTCGTTTGAAGGAACCCGGGTTGTAAGAGGAGGGGAATACGTGAGCTGGTAAGGAATTCCATTTTTTGGAAGTGCGACAAAGAAAGGAGTTGCCAAATTTCTTTGTTCGCGATGGAATTGATGTCACAGTTAGGCGGTGACATCGAGAACCAGCTCGCGTGGACTTAAGAAGGAAGGGGGAAGCAGGAATTAGAGAGAATAATTCCTCAGAGCACTCGCCGTGATACAGTCGATAGAAAGCGCTCAGTGCTGCTATCTCACGACGCAATTGTAAAGGTTCAAGGGTGTTTGTGACCTTTACGTCGCCAATAATGCGTACGGCACGTCGCTGCAACCGGTCCAAGGCCTCAAGTAGGTACTTAGCGGAGCCATCCCAAAGGTGCGAGCAATATTCCACGCAAGACCGTACCTGTGTTTTGTACAGCAGGCACAGTTGTTGTGGCGTGAAAAAGCGCCGCACCTTGTTCAGAACTCCGAGTTTCCGTGAAGCTGTTTTTATAACAGCCTCGATGTAATCCCTTGGACTAAGGTCGCAGCAAACGTCAATCCCCAGCATGGCGATTTTGCTTTGCATCACCAGCGGAGTACCACAGAGGGAGGGAAGAGGGGAAAATGTTGACTTTTTCGCCGTGAGAGCGCATACCTGTGTTTTCTTGGCATTAAACTCAACAAGATTATCAGAGCCCCATTTGGCGATGAGATCTAACGTCCTATCGAGTTCAATGACAAGATTCTCCCGCCTCTCCTCAGTTTCCGCCCGCCCAGCCACTGCGCGTCCGTGGTATCCACCATGCACTGTACTATCATCTGCATAGCAATGTATGTTCCCAAGGGAGAGCATATCATTGATATGCAAAAGAAAGAGTGTGGGAGATAGCACAGATCCCTGGGGGACCCCAGCATTCACAACATAGAATTGTGAAGCGCAACCATCTACTAAAACACGAAGGCTACGCTTGTGTAGGAAGCTGGCAATCCAGGTGCATAGCTGAGCAGGCAGATTTAGGTCGAAACCCGTACTGACGATCATTAATTAGACAGTGATCTTCTAGGTAATGGATCAGTTGGTTGTTTAAAATCCGTTCCATCACCTTACAAAGTACTGAGGTGATAGCTATTGGTTGATAATTTGCCGGGTCAGACCGATCCCCTTTTTTGGGAACCGCTTGCACATTAGCTCTTCTCCAAGCCTCCGGCACACTTCCCGAAGAGAGAGAAAGTTGGAACAGGCGCGTTAACACAGGAGACAGCTCCGCTGCGCACTTCTTCAGCACTATGGCTGGTATTCCATCGGGACCGCTAGCTTTCCGTACATCAAGTGATTGCAGCTCCGCACGCACATCACGTTGCCTGATTTTAATGTCAGGCATCGTATGGCCACATGCAGGTATTGTAGGTGGCAGTGCACTACAATCATCGATGACGGAATTGTCGGCAAAGAGTTTAGCCAGGAGATCAGCTTGCTCTTGCGGACTGTGAGCTAGCGATCCGTCCGGATTTCTGAGCGGTGGCAGCGAAGGTTGGCAGAAATTGTTTTGCACAGACTTGGTCAGACGCCAGAAGCTACGGGAGCCCCTAGGATGCGAAACAAGGTCATGACCAATCTGTACAATGCGCTGTGCATCCGCTCTCGTGTATGCCTTTCTACAGGACTTGGAATTTTTATTATAGTTTGCTTTCAGTGAGTCAATGTTAGATGCCCCGCTAATGCAGCCGTTGATCCACTTGCGATATGCCGCCTGCTTAGCTGATACAGCATCGGCACATTCACGAGTGAACCAACGGTTACGCGTACTCCTACTGACGAGATCTGAGCTAGGAATGTAGTATTCCATTCCCAGCATGATCTCGCCAGCAACAGCAGCGGCACTAGCTGTCGGGTCATTCCCATTGAAGCAACGTTCCTTCCAAGGGACCGGCGCATAGTAATCGCGCATACCGTCCCAATCCGCCGACTTATAGTGCCAAACGCGACGTTTGCATACCGCTAGTGGCGGCAGCTTGGCCTGTGGCACTCTGGTAGAAATAAGGCTGTGATCCGAAGAGCCAAGAGGAGCCTGAACCATAACCTGATATTCCACCAGGTGAGAAGTCAGCAGAAGGTCCAGTAGAGAAGGTGCTTGCCCATCAATGTCTGGGATCCTGGTGGGCTGATCAACCAGTTGGGTCAAGTCATGTGTGAGAGCAAAAGCATGAGCAGTCCTTCCAGCATGGTCAGTTTTGAGGAATTTCAACCAGGATTCGTGGTGAGCATTAAAGTCCCCCAAAAACACCAATTCCGCGTTAGGAAATTGCTCTTGCGCAGCATCTGCCACCCGACTAAGATGGTCAAATAATCGGCTTGTCTCCAAGGAATTTCGTATAGGAACTACAATACCACAGACAGACATACAGATATACACGTTAAACTTGTATCACCCCTCTTTTTACGTGGGGGGTTAATAAACAGGAAAAATTTATGTTAATCCTTTTGGTAATAATTGAATAAATTACTTCATATCAAACAAAGTGAAATATTGTTATTTAAAAAAAAACATGATATGTAATTAAAGTAATTAAATTGTTTAATATTAAATAAATGCAATATTACACGAAGGTTTTTTTAGCAGTGATTTAATATATTCAATTTTTAATTTGCACCTTTTACTTGTGCCAAGAGATGCGCAAAAAGTATTCCTAAACTCGAGTAGAGGCGACAATTTGACATCTGTCAAATTTTAAATATGGCAGAAAAAGTGACAGCTAGTACTCTAAATAAGAGATGAAAGAAAACTCGTCCAAAATCAAGATGTCATAAATAATCTTTTGTAGTAAGCGACTGTAAATTATAAAGTCTTCTTTGTAAGAGATTGTCTATCAAATTGGATGCGTTTCAAAGAGAACCGACCTAGTTGCGAATATCAGGCTTAAATGTAGTGCGTCTATTTAGAGTTTTCCTAGAATAAATAAAATCTCAACTTTTTTGTGTTTTGTTTGCAAACGTGTCTAGAAATTTTAAGATACATTTTTATGTTATTTTGTTTTTCTTTTAATTTTTATTTATTATATCAGTTTTTATTAATATGTTTCGAATATAATTTATGAGGTGTTAGTATATCAAGTAGGCCATTGTAAACACTTATGAAATGCTTTGATTTGGTGTATACGAAAGCAAACAAGAAATTCTATTATTAAAAAAAAATACAATAAGTGCTACATTTCAGTGGAAAGTTTTTCTTTTAAGCTTTCGCTATACTTAGCTGTTAGCTACTAAATTCAAATTAGTTCTTGCGACCTCATGTTTAAAAGAAACTACTTTTTTGGCTAGGGGTGATGAAATAACAGAATAAAGAAGTTTTTCATTTATTTATATACACGACAATATTGAATTACCAAGTAGAGTCAATGCTAAAAAAACAACCAAGCTTAAGACTAACGGAAAATGAAAGTATAATTTTAAAAAATTATAACAATATAATAATAATAATAATAATATGCTGGGACATTTTTCACACACGGCCATCTGATCCCAAATTAAGCTTGTACAGATCTTGTACTATGGAAACCAGACAACTGATATACTACCTAACTGATATACACCCAGACTCAGAACAAACAGACATGTTCATGCACACAAATATCTGTCCTGGGTGGGAATTGAACCCACAACCTTCGGGTTGAAAGGCAAGCATCCACCAACCATGCCCAGCGGCTCGTCAAAATGTATGTATGTATGTTACATGTAATATCATTTATAAATACAAACAAACATATATAGGCTGAAATCAATGTTTTCCATTATATCTGACTCCGTACCCTCTTTAGGCTTAGACAAAGAGTAGAACTCTCATAAATATAACAAAGTATTGTCGACAGCAATTTGCTTTCAAGTCATCTACAGCTTCAATAAATCACTTCGTACGATTCGATATATGAAGTAGCATCAAGTAGAATTGGGTCGGATCCAAACTAATTATATGAACGTAAATCCATCTCGTATTGCTACAACCCTTTGAGTGTACGCCATTAATCCACAGACGACGTTACAAGGAAACTAACCGATAAATGTGATGAACTGTGGTAAGTAGACCAGAGACTATATAAGAACTGTACAAAGTCAATTTATTGAGTTCAGTAGATAACTTATTACGCAATCTACATAAAGTTTTTTTAATTTATTTTACGCTAGCTTTTCTTCGCGGTTTTACCCGCGTAGTTCCCGTTCCTGTCGAAATACGATGATAAAATATAGCCTATGTTACGCGCTGATAATGTAGCTTTACATTGGTGATTTTTTTTTTAAATCGGTAAATTGGTTTTGGCGTGAAAGCGTAACAAACAAATTTACTTTTTTGTATTTATAATATTAGTTAGGATATCGTCATAGTATACAGTTATAGGTGATAGGTGTTAGCGATGGAATTAATTTTACAAGAAACATAATATTTTTTTATGAGAGTTAATTGAAGTTATATTAAACAGGTACAGTAGCAACATGTTTATATTATAATTAAACTATCAACCCGATCTGACTTCGCACGGATGCAATTTACTAATAAAGAATTTAGAAGTGCGCTAAGCAACAATATAATGTAGGTTTATTTATTTCATAACGTTTATTTATTAGTTTATATAAATACCTCATACATGAGCAGTTTGATATATATAGGGCTAGTGGTAAGAACGCGTGAATCGTAACCGATGATCGTGGGTTCAAACCCGGGCAAGCACCACTAAATTTTCATGTGCTCAATTTGTAATAAATTTGATTATAATTCATCTCGTGCTTATACGGTGAAGGAAAACATCGTGAGGAAACCTGCATGTGACTAAATTCACTGAAATTCTACCACGTTTGTATTCCACCAACCCGCATTGGATCAGCGTGGTGGAATAAGCTCCATACCTTCTCCTCAAAAAGGGAGAGGAAGCCTTAGCCCAGCAGTGGGACATGCACAGGCTGTTACTGAGCAATATGAATAACGTCAAAATTTAATTTGAATCTTTATTTCATTCTGAAACATTGATCTCAAAATTTGCCCAACGCTTATTATTTATTTACAATCAACCTATTTTTATAAAAAAGTGATATTTTATCAAACTTCTGCCATAGAGAAGTATAACATTATTATATATTTCAATGTTTTGTGAGTTTGTTTCTAGTATTCCATAACCGATTTAAATAACTGATTTTAATATTTTTCTATTAGATGTCTGTTTGCTATTCTCATAATCTATTTATTTTTAATTATATCATGGTGAACGTTTGAGACTCTGATGTCATAACGTCATACACATTGACAGAACACGCCAACGACGACCAGCTTGGCGCAGAAGTGATGCATTTTATTTTCGAAGAAGGCCAACAACCAGCCTGACGATAAATAATTCAATTTGAATTCAGTGCAAAAATGTAACGAAATTATTGACGACATCTTGCGAGTAAAACATGTTTTATATAATAATTCTTAAGTCTTGTTTCTCCGTAGCGTAACACCGGATGTACGAATGATGACGCTACAAGGCTAAATCTTAAATATAAAATTATAAATATGCTGTTAGCAATCCGATACAACTGGAATAGGACCGGGCCCTACCGCTTTACGTGTTTTCCGAGACATGGGAATGTAACGCTTCTTAACAAAAAAAGTTCCCCAAATCATGTTTTGAACCGAGATTAAAGACAGACTTTTATGCTCCCCACAAGGCAATGAAGCAATGGCAGATGTTTTTGAAATTAACATTTTTTTACTTATGAAATCAGAATAAAGTATAACGCTTTACAATGTAAGTAAGGTTTCAATCGTTTTTTGACACAAACAATCCCTTCTTACGTCACATTCCCTATAGTGCATAGAAACCTACCAATTAATATTTAAATTAAATTTAAATGAAAAGCAAAGAGCACTTGCTTATTAAACATATCGCAATAACAAGTTGCAAATCCTAAAATAAAGCAATCAAGGACACAGTAACCGAAACATCGTTCAGGTGTGCGATTTCAAAGAAACAAACCAAAATAATCTGAACTTCACTCTGGACCGTCAGATTGTATTTTAGGACGAATATTTTTATACGACAGAAGTAAGCGATGTTCTCTTTAGAAAATTGTGGTCGCATTTCTCTTTATTTGTTTATGGATTTATTGCTCGCCCTAAATTTGCTTCGTGATAAAATATTGGAGACGTGTCAACTTTGATGGATATGTTGGTTGTTAATATTTTAACTGGTTAGCAGGGGTGACTTGGTTATTTCCGGCGTATATTATGGTATTGTAATTTTATTAAAAAAATAAAGTGTGTTGTATCAAAACGTCCTTGAAGATACTCATATAAGTTCATGATAATTAGTCCAACGGTGTCGAACTAAAAGTTATTTCAAAAACATAAATGTTATCTAGAATTCAATATGTGAACGCATCTTTTTTAACTGTACTTGTAAATAAGACTTTTCATTGACTGTAGATATTCTATATGAGAATTATTTGTGGTTATTTATTGAAATGATGTAGAAATCATCGGAACTGTTAGCACCACATATACAACTTAAAAAGATAAAATATATTGCCATATAAAAACTAAGAATCCAGAATAAAAACTAAAACCCCAGGAATCAATATGACACGAAAATTTTAATGCTCCATTCAATACAGCGGTTGTTATAAGCGTCATTTTCACGGTCTTACAAGAATAAGAAGATATTTCTTCGTTGTGCTTTAAATAAAATCAAAGGGTTTTTTTTAAATCAGTTGTTATTCTTTTTAACTTCCAGACAGAACTATTTGTACAAAGGTCAATAAGTTACAAAATATTACAATTCTGAACATATATTTATTATTAGTTAACTAGTTCAGGGTTGACGGACGGTTCTCAGTTGAAATAATAAATGATTTCTGGGAAACCTACACGTAACACTGTTCTTGACGCATATGCGATATGGAAGGAAATTATAATTGGATTTCATTTGTTTCGAAACAAGCGCTTCGTTGTTTGAAATGTAAAGGATTATTATTCAAACAGCTGGAAGCATATGTCGGTACTTACTTCGATAAAGGAGTTCTTTTTTTATAGAATAGGAAGGTGGACGAGCATATGGGCCACCTGATGGTAAGTGGTCACCAAACGCTCTTAGACATTGGCATTGTAAGAAATGTCAACCATCGCTTATAGCCAATGCGCCACCAACCTTAGGAACTAAGATTTTATGTCCCTTGTGCCTGTAATTACACTGGCTCACTCACCCTTCAAACCGGAACACAAAAATATCAAGTATTGCTGTTTTGCGGTAGAATATCTGATGAGTGGGTGGTACCTAAGCAGACGAGCTTGCACAAAGCCCTACCACCAGTAATTTTAGTTCGTAAGATACTGTTATTAATGCTATATGTATATCACCTCACCTCGAGACACCTCGTACCTATAACAAAGGGCGTAAAAGACAAAACTCATTACGAGTACGAAGAAACGAAAATCTAAAGCATTTTATATCAAGAACTAAACTTTTTTGTAATTGTTTTAATATATATAGTTAAGAAGCTTTTGGTTTATATTGTGGTATACTTTTTTGGCTTCTGAGACGTTGGGCATAATCACATTGACTGATTTGTTTCTAATCTAAATGGTTATTGATCGGTAGCACGCAAGAACTCATTATTAAAGTCGACTGAGTTCCTTTGAATTTAGAAACTAGATTTAAAACAACATCAACATATTAATAAATATATACAGTAACAGCCTGTGAATGTCCCACTGCTGGGCTAAGGCCTACTCTCCCTTTTTAAGGAGAAGGTTTTGGAGTTTATTCCACCACGCTGTTCCAATGCGGTGGAAAAATATATACACTCAAAGAAAAAAAATGTGATTGTTCGATATTTCTAGACATCTATTTTTTCTTTTTTTTTTAAATGGGGAAGCTGTAGAAGCAACAGAATTTCATCATAGATTCTAAGCTTCAATAGAGCTCTCATATTAATAAATTGGCAAATAGACTAAGCTCTGCAGCTTTTGCGGTAAAAAAATTAGAATATTGACTGATGTAGATACGGCTCGCCTAGTTTATTTTAGTTATAGGTAATGCAGCCGATATTAATATGATTTTTGTACTGCAGAAGAGGGCAATTCGTGCAATTTATAACCTGGGCCAAAAAGAATCACTAAGATGTAAATTTAAAGAAATTAAAATAAAGACTGTCGCTTCTCAATATATATTTGATAATTTTATGTATGTACGCAAAAACATAAAAGATTTTCCTAGAAATTGTGACGTACATACTGTTAACACCAGGAACAAGTATAAACTTACAACCACTATTACCATTTACACATTATTACACAGGGTTAGTAAGTATTTTATGGGACAATGTATACTCTTTAACAACAGGATCCCAGAAAACGTTCAAAAATATTTAATTGTGAAATTTAAAAGAATCGTTAAGGAACGCTTGTGTGCTATTGGATATTACACAACCAATGACTTTTTAAACGATTGCACACCTTGGGAATGAAACGATCGCCTCGGTAGATTTATGACAATAAATAAGCAAGTGTAACGCTTCTATATTGAATAAAGATTTTTGACTTTGACTTTTGATCTAAATTGAACATGAGTCGTATAAATAATTCAACGAATTCAATATAATAATATAAAAGTGCTCATTCTCACCAGTCCTCTTATCAACGGTGCAGGCAATAAGAGGACTTGTAACACCACATTAAAATAATAATAATATATATATATATATATAGTATATATATATATATACACTGGCATATATATATACATATATATATATATATATATATATATATATATATATATATATATATATATATATATATATACATATATAGCATCTTCCACATTTGGAAATAATTTGTATATTCATTATCAGGGAATCAGAGTCCGTCCATCAGGTCTTAGATAGTGGTAAAGACCGTTTTTATTATATCATTAAAAGAGGGCGAAAAACAATTATCAGTAAGTAGGTTACCAAGAACTTATTCGAGGACTGAACGTTAAAGATCAGTTATCTTTAAATGTTATCTGATTCTATAAATGGGCTTCGTCGCGTGATTTGTTATTTTTATATTTTTCTATTACATAAAATCACAAGAGCGCCGGCGCTCTGCCACTTAATGATCATTAAGACTCGAGTGCTGGCTGGCAATAATTGTTCAAGAAAATATTCCAATAAGTTGGCAGCAACTGATTGGCAGCCTTTATTATTAGTTTAAAATATAACACAAAACGTAAAAATAAAAACGGTGCGACCACACATAATTTAATTACATCGGTTATTAATATTTATATAACAAAATTTTTTACTCGTAATAATCTCTTTTGTTGGTGTTTTTTTTTAATCTTGTATGCGGGCTCATCAGCCTTGCTCAGGCTAAGACCGAGCTTAAGGCGAAGGCTGAAGAGGCCAGGGAAGAGGCGTTCGAGCGCTCGCTCCGGAGTAGGGCTTTCTGGAAGGGCACTCCAAAAGTTGTTTTGGATCTGGAGAAGTCTGCATCGGATGTCACGGGAGATTCTACGAAGCTGGGCGTGGAGAAACTTCGCGCGCAAGCTGACCGTAACGCAGCCCTCATTTTAGAGGTGGCGCTGAAATCGTCCAACTTAAAAGGAGGGTTTGTGTCAACATTGAGGGAGTCCACGGCCTCTCTCCAGGGTATTGTTGATGCCCTGGCTTCTAGGACGGAAGCGGAGGAGACCCGCCGGCTTCGCGCGGATAACGGACGCCTTCGCAAGGAAACAGAGGACTTAAAGTCGGAGCTAAAAGCCCACCGCCGTGAGTTTACGGAGATGCGAACAACGGTGGCAGCGGCTGCCGCCGGAGCTCGTTCTGCGCCTGGTCCGGGAACTGTTTCTCCACCCAGGCGAGTTTGTCCCTCCACAGATGGCCTCTCGCTCTGTGATAGAAGACCAAGTGGCTCCACCACTGATCACGGAGCGAGAAATGGAGATGGCCCTCGGCCGCTTCGGCATATAGGCCGATAATGCTGCTGAACGAGACGGCCGTTGAACGATCGACGCCTTGAACGCCCTGAAGACTCGGACCACGAAAGCAGTGGCCCAGGGGCAAGTGGTCCTGGCGGTGTCGTTAGACGTTGCAAACGCCTTTAACAGTCTCCCATTCGAGACGATCAGGGAGGCACTCCGATACCAAGGGGTGCCGATCTATCTGAGGAGACTCTTGGAGGCGTACCTCCAGGACAGGGAGGTCGTATGGGCAGGAGTCGACGGGAAATTGGTCCGGCGTCGGGTAGGCTGCGGCGTTCCACAGGGGTCGGTCCTCGGCCCAATTTTGTGGAACGTGGCTGTGGCTTTGATTGGCTTCTGAAGGCACCCGTCCTTCCCGGTATGGGGGTGTTCTGTTACGCAGACGACACCCTCATTACCGCGACGGGGCGGGACTTTGGGGAGGCGGCCCGCCTGGCCAAAGTTGGAACAACTTTGACCGTGGACGGAATGGAAATACTGGGCCTGAGAGTCTCCATATCCAAAACAGAGGGTCTCCTTTTCCACGGTCCACGGAGAGGCCCCCTTCGGGGGGCGAGCATCACCGTCGGGACGGTGATCAAGGTGCAGGCCCAGATGAAGTATCTGGGCTTGATCCTGGACGGGCGATGGAGCTTCAGACAGCACTTCGTGTAACTCAGCCCGAAGCTCATCAACACAGCTGCCGCCTTGGGTGGCGACCCAAGGAGGAGGCGTTTAGGAGGCGTCCTACCCAACGTGGGAGGACCGGGATCGCTATGTCGTCGCCTCTATGCTGGCTTAGTGAGGTCGATGGCACAGTACGGTGCCCCGATATGGGTCGATGCGCTCACTGCTCACAACCGGGCCCTCCTGCGGAGGCCGCAAAGGGTCATAGCGGTAAGAGCGATAAGAAATCATACCAGTGTAGTATACCAGTAGGTATCATACCGTGTCTTGGACAGCGGCGACGCTCCTCCCGGGCGATCCACCCTGGGAACTCCAGGCGGAGGTGCTCGCAGAGGTGTACCGCTTCCGGGCCGAGGCGAGAGACTGCAGCGACCGTCCAGGGTCGGCAGATGTCGAGCGGATCAGGGCTCTAGCCCAACAAGCCCTGATAGCCCGATGGGAGGAAGATCTGAGGTCCCCCACAGCGGGCCTGGCGACAGTGGAGGCGGTACGTCCCCACTTAAGTCGCTGGGTCAAAAGAAAACAAGGCACGCTCTCGTTTAGGTTGACGCAGGTACTCCGGACACGGCTGCTTCGGTAAGTACCTGCACAAGATAGCACGGCCGGAAATGTCACCTTCCTGCCACGAGTGTGGTGCGCCAACCGACACGGCACAACACACCCTGACGGAGTGTGCCGCGTGGGGGCCCCAGAGGCTTTCTCTGGCGGCAGTTGTCGGCGGAGACCTCACCTTGCCGAGCATCATCAACGCGATGCTCGGAAGCGATGAGCGTTGGTCGGAAATGGTCTCCTTCTGTGAAAATGTAATGTCGCAGAAGGAGGCCGCGGAGCGGGAGCGGGAAGAGGACGCCGCTGCAAACCTGCTCCGCCGAAGAAGACTGGGGAGAAGAATGAGGCGCTATGCGCACCTTCTCCCTCCGCCGCAATAGACTTCACTGGGACTAGGGGGTTCTCAGTACCCCGGTAATCCCCCTAGAGAATGGCACATTTGAATTGAACTTCGAACTAGAAAGACGTGTTACAAGCTTCTCTCATTTAAAATTACTTAACTCTTCCGAAACAGCCTGTGAATGTCCCACTGCTGGGCTAAAGGCCTCCATTTCTCCAGGAGAACATTAAAAAGGATCCAACACGATTATGGTGGTACCAAAAATACTTACGAAACTGTAAGAACGGCTATCCGAGCTCTCTTTCCTTAGGAGATCGTCAATTCAATAATCCTACAGAAATGTGCACGGGATTCTGTGAGTTCTTCGAAAGTGTTTTCGCCAAGCGTAATGGTAATGCTTACAGCACACATATCCAAGAGCCTAATACAAATGATACTATTTGTAACCTCAACATTGACAAAGAATTAGTTTATAAAATACTTAAAGACTACTTCCTGCTCCTTTTTTTATATCCAGGATATAAAAAAAGGAGCAGGAAGTGACAGAATCCCAGCCATATTCTACAGTAAATGTGCTAAAGCATTGGCAGAGCCACTGTCAATAATATATAATAAGTCTGTCAATGTATTTAGCGCTTTTCCAACGAAATGGAAGGAAGCACTAATCATACCAATTCATAAATCAGGACCAAGGAAAAAAATAGAAAATAATAGACCCATTTCCATATTAAATACAATAAGTAAAATCTTTGAAAGAATTGTTTATAAGGCGATCGTACCTATTATCCATAACTCAATACCCGTACAACAACATGGCTTTATGGAAAAACGATCAACGGTAACAAACTTATCACTATTTACTGATTTTGTTTACATGGCAATGGACAATAGAGAGCAAGTAGATGTAATATATACCGACTTTCAAAAGGCGTTTGACAGAGTAGACCATGATATACTAATGCAAAAGCTTCAAGAACTTGGAATCAAAGGTGACTTGCATAGGTGGTTTTGTTCCTATATATCAAAAAGGCAGCAAGCAGTTGTTATAGGTAGTGCTCGTAGTGACTTCATATACGCAACTTCAGGGGTCCCACAGGGATCACTATTAGGTCCGTTACTGTATAACGTATACTTGTATGATATATTTAATTGTTTTAAGCACTCCCGTTTTTTACTATTCGCAGATGATAAAAAAGTTTATAAAGTAATAAGTAGCACATCTGACTGCATTGAATTGCAACGTGACCTTGATAATCTTTCACATTACTACGAAAAAAATAAAATAACGATTAATATTAAAAAAACAGTAAAAATAACATTTTCTAGGAAGTATAAAAATATTGAATATAACTATAATATTGATAACAAGCCGATACAAGAAGTTAAATCAGTGCGTGACCTTGGAATTCAATTAGACTCTAAATTATTGATGGCAGAGCATATAGAACTCATTACTGATAAGGCATATAAGCAATTAGGCTATATTAAACGTATATGTCAATCTTTTAATAATATTGAATGCATAAAAATTTTATATTTTACTTATGTACGTTTTATTCTAGAATACTGTTGTAGTATATGGTCTCCGAATTATATAACTTACAAAGAAAAACTGGAGAGAATACAAAAAAAGTTCATAAAATTTCTTTGCTTCAAGGACTTTAAAGAATTTAACGATTATGTTGATATATGTAAACAATATAATATTGAAACTTTAGAAACGAGACGACGACATTACGATATGTATATGCTACATGCAATAATAACCGGAGATATAGATTGCAACGATTTATTGAGCGTTTTGTATTTAAGAGTTCCTAATCGCCGCACACGTCACACAGCACTATTCCACACGCCTGAGCTAAACACTAATTATGCACACAACTCTGTCCTTAATCGCATGGTCCACACATATAATTCAAAATACTCAGAAATAGATCTGTTCAGCATGTCAAAACTAGCTTTTAAAAAAGCTATAATTAAAAAAGATAAAAATTCATTATAACACTCACACTCACACACATACACGCACATATTGGATTCCCACCCGTAAACAGTTTTACTTTTACTACCGTCTTCTAGTTATTAATATGTTTAAGTTACCCGTGTAATCCTATTTTGGTTTTAATTATATGTTATATAATAGTCAATATATCAACTTATGTATAAAAACTGTTGGATTACCAAATAAATAAATAAATAAATAAATAAATGGAGGCCTGCATACGCAGGCCGCCCGTGAGAGCGTCGCGGTAGCATGCGCAAGCGATCCCGTTGCGCTCCTCGTTATGACGGAAAGGGTACCGCTGGTTTTTTAGTGGGTATTCCGTTGTTCGGGGCGCACTCGGCGCCTCGGACATCGGCGAGCCCCACATACCCCCCCACTGTTCCCGTGGGGGAAACGAGTAATGCGTTTTTCCAGCGTAAAAAACGTACTACTGTAATATAGGAGGCTGATTTCTTTACTTGAAATATATGCATAGTAAATATAATTGATTAATAAACGAAGCATATATTTTGAATGAACAAAACCGAAGTTCTTTAGTTCCAAGGGCGGGGCAAAATTCATTGCTTTTCTTTAATTAAAATACAAATTATACGAATACTATTAATAAAATAAAAAATATTTTTACTGGTGGTAGAGCTTTGTGCAAGCTCGTCTGGGTAGGTACCACCCACTCATCAGATATTCTACCGCAAAATAGCAGTACTTGGTATTGTTGTGTTCCGGTTTGAAGGGTGAGTGAGCCAGTGTAATTACAGGCACCAGGGACATAACATCTTCTTCCCAAGGTTGGTGGTGATGTAAGCGATAGTTAACACTTCTTACAATTCCAATGTCTATGGGCGTTGGTGACCACTTACCATCAAGTGGCCCATATGCTCGTACGCCTTCCTATTCTATAAAAAAAAGAATACGTATCGTATTTCAATTATCTATCTATATTTCTTACAATGTCTAAGTGAAGATGTGACAAGAAGCGATCCTATTTAAAGAAAACTGTTGCTTTTTTTTTATTTTACCTATTTAGTTTACCTATTTAGTTGACTTCCCATTGATCAGATGTCTTTTTGAATAACGTCAGCTTGCAAATAAATATTTGGTGAAAGAAATGTTACTGAATCTGCTTGTGAACGCCATTTCGTTTTTTTGTTTCTGTGATTGTTTTCAATTATGTTAAAAAAACAGTTATTGCGCCAGCAATTAACATGATATAATCCTTAATGAAGTGTAAATGACGTTAAGAGACAAGATAAAGATTTATCTCAAAAAAGATAGAATAGCTCTATCTTATTTAAATAAACTGGTATGCGATGTTTTAAAAATAACACTTTGCTAATCTTAGCACAACCCACGTAACATATACAATCATCTTAGATTGCATATCTTAGGATTTGAACCGAATAATCTATTGCTTTCAATTTTAAATAGTCCGATAACTGGAACACGAAAAACTTAATCAGAAATTGCTCGTTCAAATTCGTACAACTGAATAATATTTTATTACTTATATCTTGCCCGTTGGTGAAGTAAAACATTGTGAACAGCTTAATGTGTCGGAACAACTCAATGCTATCATGAAGAGCCAACATTCCGTAGCGTGGTGATACCTAAAAACCTTGTCTGTGCATGTCGAATAAAGATATGTGTCTCGTAGTGTAGCAGAGGAGATGGAAACGAAAGATTCAAAGCTAGGAGGACATGAGGTCTCCTACCTTCTGCCTGGAGATGAAGGCGGCTTGGCCTACCTCCGACCGTTGGGCCAATAGGCGACATAGTGTACACACATTTAGTCTGAGGCAAGTAGTTACCGGACACGGCTTTGTTGGTGAACACCTGCATCAGCTGGCAAAGTGGAAGAAGTCACCTGCTCTCAATTTCAAAACGTTTATATTCGAACAACAGTGGTAATCAACTACATATCATAAACTTAGTCTACCCTGACGATACGAGTAGACATCATAATTGGTGCATTAATAAGCACGTTATTATTGTAATCATTTGAAGGTGTCATAAACGTAAGCAGCTCATATTAAAAGGCTTAGAGTATTGTAACGTTAAGTACAATGCGATTTCGAAAAATACGACACGTTTTTATTGGGACGTTTACGAATTATGTCTCGTACACAATTATATGCGTTTCTTAAATATTTAGCAACCAGACATTAGTCGTATTTTACCTCAACTACTCGTATTAAAGATTACAGTTAGAAAAACTCCTCTCCCCAGTTTAAGTTACTTCAATATTTATTACTAAGTTACCCAACTCACAAAATCGACACTATTCTTTAAATCTAAGATTTGAATGTTTTTGCATTTTTAATCTAAGGTTTGGTTATCTTTACTCGCTTTACATTGGAATATAATGTAGAGAGCACTAGTGCAAGTGTCATTGCACTGCTCTTATAGTAAGAAAATAAAAATTGCTCCCAGTAGATAATGTAAATATATTATTTTATGAGCGTTCTTGATCATACAGATATGTTTTTACGATGACATATGTTAAGTTTACGAACTTTCTGATCAAAATAAGTGTCACTCTTTTTATACATTTTTATAGCTGTTTCAGCGCCGTGTCGCAATAATGTCGCTTTATATTCAAATCGGTTGTAAATATACTTCATACGAGTTATTCTTTGACGATATCGCTAAGTACAATTGCAATATTTTTTTTTTATAGAATAGGAAGGCGGACGAGCATATGGGCCACCCGTTGGTAAGTGTTCACCAACTCCTATAGACATTGGCTTTGTAAGAAACTTTAACCATCGCTTACATCACCAATGCGCCACCAACTTTGGGAACTAAGATGTTACGTCCCTTGTGTCTGTAATTATATGTATAATAGTTCGTGGGTATAGTTTTGCTATTGCCTTAGAAGCGAAATGAAGTCAGATTGTGTCTTGAATATTTTCCAGTGGCGCCCGTCGTGGTTGTAATCATTTGAGCTTATATATTTGCCAGGGAGGCAAATAACTCTTATGGTAAGTAATAGTAATAGAGTTCAAACGCGACGACAGCCTGTAAAGTCGGGAAGAATGTTCTGCACCAGCCGCCCCCGCCTTGCCGGCCCGCAAGATGCCTCTTCACGCCTTTGAAGGAACCCAGGTTGTAAGAGGAGGGGAACATGTCAGTTGGTAAAGAATTCCATTTTTTGGAAGTGCGACAAAGAAAGAAGTTGCCAAATGTCTTTGTGCGCGATGGAATTGATGTCACAGTTAGGCGGTGGCATCGAGAGCCAGCTCGCGTAGACTTCTATTTATTTTCTAACAATTCTATCCTTAAAAAAAACATAATTTTACATCATACGTACGCGCTCGGTTCTGTCTTGTCTCTCGGAAACCATGCCTTATCCAGGGGATACACACAATGTGGATAGCCCAGAATACAATTATGAAATCGATATATCGTGGATATTCTACGTGGTAACAGCAATATAATAGGAGTAGGGCTTTGTGAATTCCCGTCTGGATGGTACCACTCTCCTGGTAGTTATTGTACAATTCGTTGTTTCGCTTTGTTCTGTTTGAATCAGTGTAATTAAAGGCACAAGGGTCATCGTAAATCACGTTTGCAGCGCATTAATTGAGTAAAATGTTGTTTGTATTTCTTACAACGCCAGTGTCTATGACCAATGTGACCTTAACTTACTCATTTGCTAAATGCACAAACAGACAATAAATATTGTTGAAAAGGTTTTTTTAATGACCTTAGTTTTATATTTATATGAAAATGAATTTCATTATTGTAATGAAATATTTTTGAACGTTGAAAATTAAAATAAAATAACTTTAAACAAAATCTAATTACAGACACGTCAGTCAACCTAGACTAGACGTCGGGGGATTGTCATAAATACCACTTGTTCAAATAATGTATACACAAATTACCCCTAAGTACATAGAGATAGCAGCGTATTTAGCTTGCACGGGTCGAATGGCACACCGCAGGAACAAGCAAGGCGAAAATAGATCACAGTGGGAGAAAAATCAGGTGCATTTAAGCTAACGAACATTTCGTTCGTAAGTATGTACATATTTTGATAATAAAGTAGGTAAAAAAAATGTTTTAAGTTAAACGGTTTTATTTGAAAAGAAAGATAAAAATGATGTAGATATTGCACTAAAAGTTTAAAAAAATAGTTAGGTCCTAGGAACAAGTCGTCACATTCAAGGGCATTGATCAGACTCCAAAATAAAATCGTGGGGCGTAGCGTAACTTGAGTAAATATACGTAACGTAGCCTAAGAAATATACGTAACGTAACTTGAATAAATATATACACACTTAAATTGTATTGTACGAAAATTAGATAAAAACTTGGCTTCTAGAAATGAAATAGAGATTTGTATGAATGAGAAATTTGTATGATTCGATAAGCTAATCTCGCTTATACCAGAGGGTTTTGAATTGAAGAAGTTTTATGCGATACTAACTTCAGTCATCACGATACGATCCTAAGTAACGGTACATAAATTAATGTCAATAAATATGTTAATCTCTAGGTATGTGGAAAAGAACAGACGAACGCCTCCTAAATGTCTCTACCGTATATTAAAAATTGTAAACAATTATATATGTATATATTTATAGCCCATTCCAATCAAAGACAAATAAAGATAAGCAAACCCTATATACATATTCCATGCGATTTTCTACCAGCTCTGCAATATTATACACAATTCAGTACAGACAGTCCTTGATGAAAATATATTTATTCATAATACAACACTTATATTCAACTGAACTTCCACAGTTTCGATAACAACTTCGCCGACATTCAAGACAAGGTTTTTTTTTGTGAATCCATAATAAAAATCATAGATTTATACACACAAGATCTCGATCAATGTAAAAGTTGTTCATTTGTAATGGTTGGAATAGACTATAGACAAAAAAAAAACGCCGGCCACTCAGGTCAAGAAATTTTTCTTTTCCGAACCGGTGGTCATTTTTACTCCGACTTCTATCACTGACAGAATCACTGGATTACTTTCTATATTCAAAAAAGGGAATTTGAATGTAGTAATCCGCGTCTCTATGAAAGTCATAACGCGTGTCCTGGCCACCTCAAAAAATATAATTAGAGAAAACCAATAAATATAATCACGTTAATAAAATGTATATATTTTTCTTATTAGTGTTATAATATATAAAAACTAACTTTATTGAAGGCAAGGGAGTGCGACGGCACAGATGACGGTATTAAAGAGTGTCATGCCGTTTGTCGTCGCGGCACACGAATCGGCCTTGCCCCCAAGGCGCGCTCATAGAAATTTCACATTAAAAATCATTTTACGGGACGTTCTATCGTAGATATCAAATAAAACAGTGCCGTACAGTGCTGTGTCCGTGTGCATAAAATCGCCCATAAAGTATATTCTATATTTGATTTGTAATAAAGTCATTCCTTTTGATGTCAATGCACTGCTGTTGCAAGCTAGGTGGAGTACGTTGCTATGTCCCTTACACCTATAAATATAAGACTCATTTATTTTATCTTTTGTTACTGAACAATAGGATGCTTGGAGAAAATATTACCAATTATGTTACCAACCCACACAATTCTGTACAAGATTTTTATTTCTAAACTATCCAGCCATAGCATAACCCGGATTACTTTTCTACGGTATAATTATATGCAAAAATCTCTGTTCCTACTATTTTAATAATATTTTATAACATCCATAAGCGTCATCTGTTTTTAACATATAAAAACTATTTCTTAAATATATTTCTTTATCAGCGCCATCTGTTGACAATAGTGAAAACTATATGAAAAAGATCGCGTTTAAGCGTACATCAGTGCTCGGATATCGGTCTCTTTATTTAAAAAGCAATCGCTTAACTAGATGGCGCTGTCAATAAAACGCAAACGTTGGTATTTATAGTCAAATAATTTACTAAAAATAAATCCTTTTGATTTGGCAATTGAAGACATTTGAAGATTATAAATGGAATGATATGAGTAACGAAATATTTGTAGAGTGTTGACAGAGTAATCTATATGAATAGATTATGACTGTACCAATTATATTTTTATCGTAACAATAGGTACACTATGTTGTATGAACGAAAAAACTTATTACTAAAAAAACTTTTATTTTATCTACTTTATTTAAACTTATATCGGATATTATATCGGATATTATTTATTTGTACTAGAAAATAATTTATGCACAAACAATTTAGTATGTACGAACTAATTTTATTTATAGTACAAAATCTATTTATTAGGGAGTTGGCGAGCAAAATTTATACATATTATTCACCCATGTGGCAGACATTGTTTATTGTGATAATTATAGTTACTAGAAAACATTAAGAACCAACTCTTAGCAAGATTAGAGACGGACTTTAAGGATGTTTATTATAGGAATGACTTATCTTAGATTGAATGACATGAAATGACATGAATGACATTAATGGGTAAGGAAGGTATGTCTCATTATATAAATCAAATTGTACTTTATTCGAGAAGCCCTTTGCGAGCACTATTATATAATTAAAAAATAAAATGTAAAGCCAGTTTGCAAATACCTACTGAGGAGGAAAGAAAGAAACTCAATAGTTAATATTTTTAACAGCTCAAATTATATACGATTAAATAAACTACGCAGGAGATATTATAGTGCACGAGTGTGTGCACAAACACAGGTGCACTCTCTATTCCCTAACTCCCATAATCCGATAGGTCGGCAATCCGACACGACCGGAAAGAGTTCAGGCGCAGGACCAAAGGCTTTACGTGCTTTCCGAGGCACGGTAGTGTACACACTTCCAATTTCTGACAGAAAAACCTAATAGCTTTTTATTGGCCCGACCTGGAAATTGAAGCCAGCACCTCCGCCACCAACCTTGGGAACTAAGATTTTATGTCCCTTGTGCCTGTAATTACACTGGCTCACTCACCCTTCAAACCGGAACACAACAATAACAAGTACTGCGATTTTGCGGTAGAATATCTGATGAGTGGGTTGTACCTACCCAGACAAGCTTGCACAAAGCTCTACCACCAGTAATAAATATACAATCAATTGAATTCAATAGAAGTAAGTGGTGAGAAATCTAAAGTGAGGAGGACTTCAGTAAATCTGTGGGTACCTGTAGGATCTAATTTCTCTTCCTTGATTATATGATTGACTTGTTATATGACAAGATCAGATATCTGATATAGGTAATGAATATGATATATATATATATATATATATATATATATATATATATATATATATATATATATATATATCAGTATATATATATATATACTGATAGCCTTAGCAGTATATATATATATATATATATACTGCTAAGGACGCCCTTTCAATTTTTATAATAATCTTCAATGAATATATGTATTGTGACCACGTGAACAAGGCCGTCTGTCTACGTTAGAAGTCATTATTATTGCATTAAGTATCTATGAAGTGTCATAAGTATATAGTTAGATAAATCAACTATGGTATAAAAATACCAACTAGATTATATTACCACATCTTTAAAGCACGTGAAATGTCGACGGGCCAGTTGGCGTGGTTGGTAGATACTTGCCTTTCACGTCGAAGGTTGTGGGTTCCATTCTCACCCAGAACAGACATTTGTGTGCATGAACATGTCTGTTTGTCCTGATTCTGGGTGTATTTATCTATATAAGTATATATTTACAAAAGAAAAGTAGTATATGTAGTATATCAGTTGTCCGGTTTCCATAGTACAAACTCTGCTTAGTTTGGGATCAGATGGCCGATATTATAATCAAAACCATACAACTGTGCCAATCATATAAAAATGTACAACAAATTTAATGTACATATAATATTATATGTATAATTTGTTATTAATTTAATATTGTATGTACGTGATCGTTACTTTAGTAGCTGTGTCAATAAAATTACGAACTATCATTTTTAGTTAACATTTTCTTTCATAAATATAAAACAAATCTGCAAACAAACTATTTTACCAACATATGAAATGTTGGTTATATCGTTGTTGTCGAAATTTGGCGTCATTTTATGTTTTGTGTTTTAATTTTGACGAAGATTATTGTGATCTAAATTAATTTAAAAAAGTATGATTCTAAGCATTAAATATTGTCCTAGGACAGTATTTAGGAATAGATACTTTGGATGTGTATGTTGGTTCATTAACACCCTACGGGCGACTATTGCGTTTAGCAAATTTATATTCACTGATTGAGATACCATTTACGGAACCAAGAAGGATTTGATACCTTCGCTCTTCTAGGCTAAAGCAAAATTGCCACGTCCTACTCGCTATTAAGCCCGAAAGAGTAAATAAACTATAAGAAATAAAGTTATACGAGGCGCTAAATATGGACAAATTTTTGCGTAGGTACCCTTTACCATCGAAGAGCCGGGCCCCTTGACCTATTGGTAAATCCGCACCTGTCTGGAACCATGCTTCATATTTATATTATATCATCCTACATATCCTATTATGTCTACGAACCATCTACAAATTTAGCTCTAAAGCGAATTGCACGTCTTTTACGTCATCATCCGATTTACTCGCGATCATCGAGCTGTCTATTAGAAGTTATATATGGTTTGTTTGTGCATCAAAATAACAGTGTAAATAGTAATCCGTAATAAAGATGTGTCGTATTACCGAACCGTTGAATCGTGAATGAGAGGGTAATCTTAGAGGGTCTGCACCTAAACTTGTCTACTGTCATACCTCCAGCGCAGTTTCAAGGATTAGTCAATCCTTGAAATTGGTCGCTGTGATCGAAATTCGATGACGTCATTAATAGCATTAAAACTATATATTCGAAAGCTGATTAATTGTTCTAACATATACAGTTTCTTCATTAATTAGAAATTGACGTAGAATTAGAGTATGGGGAATCCCCCCAAAAACCAAAGAAGGAAGTTGTCAGAATATTGTATTAGTTCACAATCACGTTTTATTTACGCATTTATGTGTATTTAATGATTATTTTTAATCTGTGATTCATTTTTTGGTCAGCAGACGTAAATGGTACTTACTAAAAACACTATTAAGTTAATTCAAGATCAAAGATCGTTTGTTATATACACAGAAGATTTAAGTAATAAAAACTTTGTATTTTCTTAAGACTAACGCTTTTTTATGCTTATGTTAAAATCGGGCAAGCAAGAGGGATTCCTGAGGAGACGGAAATTAAACTTAGAATTTTCCCTGAACTTTTTCTGTAGTGTATAGGATGATAGGACAGAAAATACCGTAGTGTATGCAAAAACAGATGCGATATATCTATTTATGAAACCAGTCTTCCTAAAATTAAACCAGCTTAACCTAAGGCCACACAAGCTATATACTCGTATCATTAATATTGTAGCATGAACTTCTAAAGCAAATCTTGAGGAACATTCTGAAAGAGGGATGGCTTACCTATACAAATAACTCGCTGAAGAAAATACTGCAGTAGTATTTACTTGTAATATGCCAAACATATCTAATAGGTAGGTACATGTTTTATTTGTGATTTTAAGCAGTCACTTACTTCCATATTGCTCTTTAGCGTCGCCGCCCTGGCTCGCTGCTCGCTTAGTCTCCTCGAGCGCAGCGCCGGCACCGCCACTCGGCTCACCCACTCGCCGAATTCTATAACACCACACTCGTCACTACACTTGGTAACACTACGCACCGATGATATTCGATGGACAAAGGGAGGCGTAGCTAAGAATTAGCAATTTTCATTCTAATACCCCAAGAATATTTCAAATGTATCAATTTGACTTTTCACTTTCCTCTGCATTACGCTAGAATCTACATCATTAATGTCCGGTAACTACATTCAAAGTAGAATTAAATTTTTAGATTTATAATAAAAAGAGTCCGAATAAAAACAGTTTCGTAAGTTTCGAAGCCACATGCAAGTGACTTGAAAACTTATGGAAACAACTTTATCAGCTCATTACTCGTAACTCATAAAGTTTTTTTTTTTTTTTTAACTTATATACAATATGAAATACGATTCGATAAATATAGAAACCAGTCATATAGGATAAGAATCTATACAGGAACATATAACCGTAAATTTAATTTTGATAAGACCGATAATATTCTTAGTTACGCCTTACGAGTGGAAATCGAAGCAGTGTAAAAGATGCGTATGTAGAGATATTATTTCGACAAAATAGGATAGATGTCGCGAAATTAAATGCCATTGGTGCTGTTAGTGACGTATGCAAGGTTTAGTGTGCGATTAGTTATATTTAAGGGGATTTATATTGGACTTGGAAATGAATGTTAATATATATATATACGGAAAGGAACTGGGTTCGTGTTCAGAGTTTTGTGTGTAAACAGTATAAAGCGTTGTTTCTTAAAACTAATCTACTTAAGCAGGGACTATAAAATATTATATATGTATATATTTTATATAATACAGTAGGTACAATTAGTGTTTATATAGGTTCTACATTTTTACTTCCGTTGTATGACGAAGTAAATATTTTTTTAGTGTTTTGAAAATCTACTGATATATTTAATTTAGTATTAAGAGATTGTGTTACGCCAAATTCCACACTGCTAGCTTTTAAATAAGGAATCAAAAATAAAAAACGACAATTCACAAATAAATGAATATTTGGAAAATAAAATATATATTTTAAATTTATCTTTCAAGTAACAAATTATGGGAGCTTAAATATACTTCTTAATTATTATTTATTTCTAAGCAAAACTTTTTTTTTATAATTGCAACTTTTTATAACTGCAAATCTTTAAATTTAGCGCACTGACCTATCGCTTCTTTGCTCATGATGTCACGTGTATTGTGTTGGGTGTCCATTGTGTATGTGTTTGTGTGCTTGATTATAATTACGATTGCGTTTAATTGTTTTTCCGATCAATTTTAAGTTCACTTTCAATTATATCACCGACTTGACGTTTCACTCCACAGTTAACTTACGGATTATGGGTAATTGTTTTGCGAATTTGTTATAACTCTTATTAAACATTTAATTCAAATTCTATTACGAAAAATATTTAAGTATTAATACATGATTTGGAAGTTTTGGTGTTTTATTCTTTAAGTTATTTAAGATTTGTTGATCATAATATAATAGCATGATAAATATTGAAACTAGTATCAAGAGCGAAATGCATTCGCTCTGTCAACTTTGCCAAACACATATTGGGCACCTGCACGTAAATAATTCCTCTAAGAATTATTTAATGGTTCGTTATGGATTGCTTTTACAATAGGAATGCATATCAACCAATTGCCAACTAAATCATGCCAAATAAACTGAAGCTATACTTAAAAATATTATTTAATCAACATATTATTGAATGAAAACGAATGAATATAATTCGAGAAAATATGAATGGTTATTTTTATAGAACAGATGGTAGTAAATCAAGGTTACCATTCCCTAGTGGTAGACCCAGTCAAAGTAAGTTTATGAAAAAACAAATCAGAGGCCGGTAGGATTAGTGTAACTAAATGTGAAAAAGAAATGAATGATATTTAAAACTCGACACGAATTTGCGCTCGAAAGAATCTGTCAATAAAAGAAAGGACGTCCGACGACTCTGAAAAGTATTTCGCTCAATGACATCCGAAATTTGTTTACATAAATAGGGATAGGAATGCGATGATATTGTCGTTGACATTCACGAGAACTATAAATCTTAATGTTAAGTGTTGTCGAGTAATATAAACTGCTCGTTTTCTCTCGTTTACATAATAATTGGGAAGATCTTTTTATCTTAATGTTCAGTAACTTATTTTCGTCACGCGGAATAATGGTCATGAACTAAAATTATATCAAGGTCTCTATTCGGATCAGGATCGGAACTGGAATATTTGGCACATTAGACATCCTGTTGTAATCACAATTTTAATGATAAACAAAATATAGACCGTCCAAAAATCTCCATGCTGAAGTGTGAATTTTTTTATATCATATTATATTGAAATAATTTTTTTTTTTTCGCACATAAGATTGTAAATATCTTAAAACTACTTGATGAAAACTGCTATTTGAAACAAGCTAACTAGACCACACACATTAGAAACATATGTAATGAAATATATTAAGTCATTAATTAATAGAAAAAAAGTACAACAGTACATCGATACAGACAATTCAGTTGCATGGAAAGTTACTAATATGTATAACTTATGGTAGAGTAATGGCGGAATGTCATCATCTTAATATCTTCGTATAAATTAGTCGTGTGAATCACAACCCAAAAACGAATGTTGAGACGAGAAATCAAATAGAACAAACACATATACAATTGATAAAATTAGAGACGATACGAATGCGGGTACATTTTAAATTAATTTTCATTCTCAAGAGGTTGAATGGAATTCGAAAATAGATGTGTGGGCAATATCCGCTTTATGACGAGTATTACGCGTGTCTTCTGTAATAGTACGTGTAATGGAGAAATGAAAGTTAAGCTTATAGGCACTAGATTGAACCGTTTTTCATTTCAACTTCCCATCAATTAAAAATCCAGAGCTATGAATCACTCTCGGCATAAAAAAACAACATTTGTAACTGACTCTAAAATAACAAACGAAATATTTTTTCCGTATCCAAATGTCAGTGCACGATGGCGAAGATACGTTTGAAATGTGTAACTCCACTTTTATATGCCACGCTTATCCCAAGAGCTATAAAGTTCATAATCCCTTGAAGACGACGAACGTAACGTTCAAGGGATCGAAAATTACAAGCTATGTATTTAGCATTTATCACCTTAACGATAAGACAATTAGGTTGTTAATCGATTGATAGGATGAGGAAGAAAGTTTGAAACATTTCAGAGCGGATAGACTGGGCTAAATGCGTCCGCGTCTTTGGCACGTCACTGGGGCAAGGACGCCTAGCGCCGATGCATGCAGATTGATTGATCGATTAATCTTAGCTAAGTCCAGACTTCGTTATCTTTGTGCTTGACATTTGGATGATCAAACTGCCGTTAAAAAATCTTTATTTATACGCATTTACTTTTAAAAAATATTACATATTTATACTTAATATATGAGAAAATGTAAGGTCAAGATAAATTTAAACAAAAAATTGGCCGATAAAACTAATCTCTTTAATTTTATACTTCACAAGCTTTGGAACGTAAATATTTTTGACCAAGCACTTGTAAACAAATTCGTTTATAGCAGATACTTGTTGATCACAACAAATTTCAGTTTACAATTGCCTCGTAAAATTCTTGAGATATATAAACACGAGATTATTGGATTTATTGCTGATCAACTATTATTATTCTAATACACTATTTATTCGTTATTTAGCTATAATTTTGAGATTAAATCATAAATTCGATAACTCTATTCACTTCGTTTTTAATGGTTTATTCAACTTCATCAACATCTATTTCTCCGTTTAAATTTTATCGGTTATCAGTTTTAAGTCAGGAAACGAAAATGTAACTACATTTTTATTTAATTTGGTTTTGCAATATTATTCAATATTTCGTAAACGTATAATAAAACGTCACTCGCGGTGAGTGTAAACAATGTTCACGTGTAGGGGTGGGTTAAGGTGACGGGGTTCGGGGTAACGAAACTTTTATTACGAAACGGTTCCGAGTCGTTCGTGAGGTTCGGTCGCGTTAGCGCGTCCGTCGCACGCCGTCACACCACTATGACTGACTCTGACACTGCATTAATCGCTACAATGGATTACATAGCGTTCTTGAACGTATTTCAGAACTTTAAGCAGCCCTATTTTGAAATCTTATGCTATTTTTTTAATATTATTATCAAAACCTATTTTAGTTTGTTTCGGTAGTAGTTCAATAGTCCCAGCGAGAGTCAGTGAAAATAAAAAAAAGCATTTAGGGCTTGTTACCGCTTCGTTTCCTGAAATATGTCGCTTATGCTATCAAAACATTAGTACAATATTGTTATTGTATTTTATTGTATCTTGTTTGAATTATATTAATACGGTCTACGCGGAAAAAAGATGCATTATTTATACTATAAATTGTTTATATATTTTTATTTTATATTTTTTTTTATAGAATAGGAAGGTGGACGAGCATATGGGCCACCTGATGGTAAGTGGTCAGCAAACGCCCTTAGACATTGGCATTGTAAGAAATGTCAACCATCGCTTATAGCCAATGCGCCACCAACCTTGGGAACTAAGATTTTATGTCCCTTGTGCCTGTAATTAGACTGGCTCACTCACCCTTCAAACCGGAACACAACAATATCAAGTATTGCTGTTTTGCGGTAGAATATCTGATGAGTGGGTGGTACCTACCCAGACGAGCTTGCACAAAGCCCTACCACCAGTATATTTTGATCATATCGAGTTTATTTACTTAATCAGTAGGTAGTTGTTACAATGATACTAAAATTATTAAAATCGATCTTGTATATATGAACCACCCATAAACCATAGTGTTAACAACTGTGTGAAACGAAATAAATAATGAAATACTTGTAAAAAAGAAGTTTGTTTCCGGAAGGGTCATGGACTTGATGAGAATTGAGATCAAACAAGGAGCAGTCCGAAACTTAGTTCAGGAAGCCGACTAATTCCGCCTACCTACCTACCTACGATACCTACGATATTATTATTTTTTTATTTTTGATGGAATTAAATCATCTGCTGCTTATAGTATGATCCATAACGGCGTAATTTTAAAAGATTCATATTAAGTACGATTTCATTTATTTTTATTTATTTTAGGTAAGTTGACAGACACTCCCTGTAGTACAACGCCGGTAGACTTTAAACTCTACAAGAAATTTTATTATTTCCAGACTGATTTCGGTCACGTCGGCCAATTTCAAGAGAGATTAGTCAACTGCGCAAGACATATTATAGTGCAGAAGTTAGTGCGAAAACACAGGTGCACTCTCTATTCCCTAATAATCCGATGGGACTGCAACCCGACACGACCGGAAAGAGCTCAGGCGCAGGACCAACGGCTTTACCTATTCATTACATCATGAATGCGCCACCAGTGACCAGCCTTGGGAACTAAAATATTATGACCCTCGTGCCTGTAGTTACACTAGCTCACCCTTCAAACTGAAACGCAACAATATAAAATACTGCTGTTTTGCGTTAGAACATCTAATGAATGTATGGTATCCAGACGAGCTTGCACAAAGCCCCAAGTAAAATTTTATTACATCTAATAATAAAGAATGTATGGATTCATTTATTATAAATAAGTTTAATTACCTATATTATCATCGTCAATCGCTATCCACTGATAGACGTAGGTTAGACCGAAGGTGCGCCAAAGCTTCCGGTTCTTTCGCCTTCTGCATCCAGTTTGGTCCCGCCTCCTTCGTCATCGGTCTACCTGGCTGGAGTGCGCCCTATGTTTACCGATCAGGGTTCACCACTCTTAGACTCGTTTTCTTCAACGGTCATCGGTCCTTCGACTTACGTGACCAGTCCACTGCCACTAGTCTGATGATTTTGCAAGCTATGTCGGTATTATTCTTCTGTAAGTTCTTCTCCGGTTCTTATTGCTGAATTTGTACTTCAAATATATTTCGAACATAGCTTGCTCCGTAGCACGCTGAGCGACCTTGAATTTGTGGATTAGTCCCGCAGTCAGTGTCCACGTTACAATATTACTAAATTATATTTAGGGAGGAAGATACTTTAAGCTTCGTTTCGGTGAGAGAATTATATAAATACATTTTTGAAGGATAAGAAAATGTGTTCTTACGTCCAAGAGAAAAAGGAGAACTGCACTTTAATATTAACTTTTGGGAAAAAGTAACAACAGATTATTACCGGTTTTTCTCGGATATAAATTCCGAACCAACGGTAGCTTTGAATTATATTAATCTTGTAAAACGCGTACCAAAAGCTTGTGAGAACTCACTCGGACATACATTATTTTAATTTTAATCCACCCCAATGGTAATTATAATCCCAGTAGGTCACAATTTTGTATATCTTGTAAGAAATTATGATGTACCCACATTTATATGTATAAAATAAAGAGTATAAAGGGTCTCAAACGTTGTTCGAGATCATTTTATCGTTACGCTGCCCGAAGGCAACTTAGTCGTGACATTCATAAAGTGTAATCGCGATTTAATTAAGGACTAATAATTGTGAAAGAAAACCGTGTTATAATTGTATTATGATTTAAGAGTGATTGATGTGTAAAGTGATTTAAAATAAAATTGTGTGATAGTAAATTGGTGTTTTTTAAATTATAATCGCCACCCTCGAAGAATTTATTTTTACAATCTGTACTAGTAATATAAGTGTTAAAGTAAATTGCAAAGCGTAACATACAAACAGTCTGCTTTCATAGCTAAGCTAGCTAATGAAACGAATTCGAAGAAATATCGTATATGAAATTTAATACCAAACGCAAAGAACGCCCCCTCAGAACACGCGGTTAAAAATTATTAAGTTATAAATTAAAATAGACGGATCTATTTATAGGTGCGCGGTTACTTTGGTTTAAATTTTATAATGTACAAAAATAAATTCACCAATCGATCACTCGAAAATAGTTGCATGATCCTTGCCAAAAGTTAAGTGTGTCGAGATAATAAATTGTTTACGTTTTAATCACGAATGATATCTGACAAACATTCTAATTACATTAGTACTTACTGAGCTAAAAGGCGAGATGGCCCAGTGGTAAGAACGCGTGAATCTTAACCGATGAACGTGGGTTCAAACCCGGGCAAGCACCACTGAATTTTCATGTGCTTAATTTGTTATTATAATTCATCTCGTGCTTGACGGTGAAGGAAAACATCGTGAGGAAACCTGCATGTGTCGAATTTCACTGAAATTCTGCCACATGTGTATTCCATCAACCCGCATTGGAGCAGCGTGGTGGAATAAGCTCCAAACCTTCTCTTCAAAAGGGAGAGGAGGCCTTTAGCCCAGCAGTGGGACATTCACAGGCTGTTACTGTTACTGAGCTTAAAACGAAACATTAAACTTTTTTATTAAAACTAAATATAATTAATAGTGGCCAAATTATTCACGATTAATTTTTATTCTCTTTGATTCCGAAGTTCGTATTCAAAACAACAGATAACAAATATCGATATTATAATTGAAAGATCCTGTTTTAAATTAAGAGGAAGACAAAATTATAACTTCCATTACGTTACTAAAAAATAACGACTATTGAACAAAATTAAAATACTATCCTGTATTATTATATCATTATCAACAAGTTCTGCTGACGGTACCATTTTATATTTCATACAGCAAACAGAATATGTTTTAAGAATCTATAAACTATACATTTTTTAATTTATCAAAAAACGATACAAAGGATTTATATTTGGCAATCAATGTCGAATAAAATTATTTTATTTATTTAATTTAATTTATCAAGTACAGTTAAGACAGTAACCACAGATAATGTAGATGACAGTATAAATACATAACAACAAAATTTGTATTGAGTTATCGTTAGATTAATACAATAATATTGCATTCTTAAATAAAATATTTAAATACTGGAAAACTTAACACAACCATTGGACTTGTACTGCAAAGATTTAACCATAAAATACATACACAATAGGGGACTTTATTAAGCAAAACGTGATTCTGAATATTATAAATAAATAAATATAACTTGGACGATAAATTCGAAATAAAGCACCGAATACTACACTTGAAACTTCAGAGCTATTCTGTAAGAACAAATACGAAACTCACTGCAGAATACGACGCGATATGACAGAACATTATTTGCTATATATTTTATTTTTATTTTATTTTATCAAAAATGAAGGCATTCCTTATAAACGTAACATATTCAGAAATACATTTTCATTTTAAAAAAATCAATGCACATGCAAAAAATTAAATCTAATTAACTAAAAAAAAATGAGATTGACTGGTATAGTCCTAACATTAATAGGATATAAGGTTCAAAATAGCGTGTCACCGTAAGTGGGTTTCAACATTTCACGAGTGAGATACAAAGTGATTTTTACAGAATATGACTAATATATAAAAGTAGATTTGTTATTAAGCCGAGATGGCCCAGTGGTTAGAACGCGTGAATCTTAACCGATGATAATGGGTTCAAACCCGGGCAAGCACCTCTGAATTTTCATGTGCTTAATTTCTGTTCATGATTCTTCTCGTGCTTTACGGTGAAGGAAAACATCGTGAGGAACACGTGTCTAATTTCACTGAAATTCTGTCACATGTGTATTTCACCAACCCGCATTGGAGCAGCGTGGTGGAATAAGCTCCAAACCTTCTCCTCAAAAAAGGGAGAGGAGGCCTTAGCCCAGCAGTGGGACATTCACGAGCTGTTACGATTACGAGATTTGTTATTAGATTATCAATTACAATATAAATTCAGTGGCAAAATTAACAAAAAATGATATAATTACATATATACTTAATACATAAAGAAAAACCAGGCAAAGCGTCCGCGACTCAGCTAGTACATATATAAAGATAAAAATATATTTTTTTAAAAGATTACTAACAATGCCTATTTTAAGTAATATGCTATATATCTTATATTAAGTAAGCTAAATAGCTTGTATACATATATATACATCTTATATACATGTCGTTCATTAAATAGATTAGATCAGACAAGTCAGTGACATTCTAATACACGCGTCTTTCTGACGATATTCCGACGTGTCGCGATTGGGCGATTGAAAACATGTACACTATACATTTCCTTATTGTAAATAAACAATAAGAAAATTTATTATATACGCAGTAATACTAACGTCATATTAAGAGTATGGGAAGAGCGGTGTGCATTTTTATTCTTACGAATACAAACATAAATCATATTTAAATTCTTTAAGCATACAAACATCAAATAAAATTAAAAACTTGTCACATTAACCCTTAATTATTTTATATAAATCTAATATCATTATTGTTTTTTTTTTTAAATTAAAGGCAAGGTGTAGTTATAAGGGTAACCGGACACAGAGTCGACGTCCGTCGGCGCGCGCGTGTGTGACCGCAGCAGACGTCTGCAGCGACTCACCTCCGCCCCGGCGGCGCGGAGAGCTTCCTGCATGGAAGAATCACGACTGGAAGTACATACGAGTTCATTTGTACCTTTAATTCAAAAGTAATTCAACCTCAGTATAGTCTATGCTAAGAAAAGCCGAGTTCAAACCCGGGCAAGCCAACTGAATTTTCGTGTGCTTAATTTGTGACTATAATTCATCTCGTTCTTTACGGTGAAGGAAAACATTGTGAGGAAACCTGCATGTGTCTAATTGCACTGAAAATCTGCCACATATGTATTCCACCAACCCGCACTGGAGCAGCGTGGTGGAATAAGCTCCAAACCTTCTCCTCGAAAAGGGAGAGGAGGCCTAAGCCCAGCAGTGGGACATTAACAGACTGTTACGGTAATAACCTATGCTAACCACGGAAGAAATCCATACAAAATAACTTTGAGACAAAAAAAGGAAAATTTTATATAAAAAATACTTTATAGTATAAAGATGTAAATAATCAAGAACTGTTTATAGTGCATTATATAGTAGCATTATTAGCGAATCGCTTCGAATAAATAAATCTAACCCACCAGGCCACATCATTTCGTTAAAAGTCATAGCAGAAAATTTTATAATATAAGATTATATTAAAGTGTGTTATAAATATTTCTTGAATCTCACACGACATATATAAATTTAATGGATATATCATTTGATTGATAGAATAACTGACAGACATATCAACTGTGGGTTGCACCCAAACCACTGGGGTTACCACAATGAAGATGAGTGTTAATCGATTTAAAAATTCTCTATTTAAGATTAAACTAATTAAGAACTAAGAAGAGTCAGGTATATGATTATCCTTCTTGCGATGTATACATTTAAGTTAACACATATACTCACCAAGTAATATCAAATTTCTCGTTAATATCGTTACACGACGAATTTGAAGCTGTAAAATTAAATTTGTACATTATTACAATGAAATTGAACCTTTTGTTATGCTTCGTGCAGGTCCGCTTGAGCGGACCACAGACACTTATCAGTTATTAAGTATATAATATAACGCAATAAGCTATTGAAGCTTCAAATAATTAATTGATCAAAATTATAATTGCGTGAGGTAATCACGATGAAAAAAGAATGGGTTTTTGTCAAATGTTACGGTGCGCGTGTGTGCTAACATAGGTGTGTGCGTGTGTGCGTATATACGTGTGTGCGTGTGTGCTTACATATGTGCGTGCGTGTATGCGTATGTGTGTATGGTTGTGTACCTGGGCACAGCTCCCCCTCACTCAGCGAAGTGTCGGATAAAAGACTCGTCGAAAGACGACTCGTGCTGCCGCCCCGTTCTCCGGGCGACATGTAATCGAAAGGACTTTTATCTGTAACGTATTAAATCATATTTTATATAAAAAAATACTTTATTGTTATTCCTCACATTCAACGATAAATACCGTCAGCAAAACGAGAACAGTTAATATTAAAAGTTAACAAATCGATTCATGGCATCAGACAAGAGGAATTAGTTTCAAGGTTAAACTTTAATTTCAGACATCGGATACTTTAGACTTATTAAAGCGGTCGTAATTATAAATAATTATAATAAAGTTTATGTCCGTATCGATTTCGTGATGATTTTCTTCTCAATTCGACAAGTTATGGAAACAATATGATGCAAAACGAATACACATCTTGTAATATTAATTTTTTTTTACAATATATTTTTCTTAAATATTTGCAATACAATAACTTTATATATAATAATAGAATTGTGTTATATGTTAAAAATTATAATTATGATTGTGCAGTAAAATCTTGTTCATTTCATATATTTTTCTAAAATATATCTGATTTAATTTATTTACGCGTAAGTACAAAGGTTCGCAATGAAACTTACCACATAAGAACAAAAATATTCGTGTTATCATGACGTGACTTGGTGATTGAGCTTTGTGCAAGCTCCTCTGGATAGGTTATCAGGTACCACCTTATCAGATATTGTACCGCCTAACAAAAATATTCCATCCTGTTTGAAGGATGGGCGAACCTGTTTAACCACAGACACAGGACATAACATCATAGTTTCCAAGGTTGGTGGCACATTGGCGATGCAAGGAATGGTTAATATTTCTTACATCGCCAATGTATGTGGGCGGTGGTGACCACTTATAATCGGGTGGCGAATTTGCCAGTTTGCTTAACTTTTCATAAAAAAAATATATATTGTTCAAGTTTTTGTGCCGTGATTACATTTTTAATAATAAGTCAAAGTTCCATACCATCGGTTTCATCGGGGAGGTCTGTGAGAGAAGATATCTCGCCCTCAGTGCTGTCGGGAGACGAGGCTCGCAGCACTCCAGCGGAACCTCGACGGTAGGTCCTGTCTTGTGGACTCGAGGTTGCTAGGGGAGCCGGTTTTTTAGGTCCGAGTGAGTAAGTTTTCGATCCTAAAATATTAGGTGTCAAATTTTAAATATGTTTTTTTCTTATTCAAACCAAAACACATACGACGATAAGTGTCACGTAAAACAAGAATAATTTATAAAATAACTTTTTTTTTATTGGATCAAAATATTATACATTTTATTTTATTACTAGCTAACATCCGCACTTGTGTGCCCGCCCAATAGCACGGCCGATTGGGCGTTTGAACCCGTCCTGGGTTCTGGGGCTTATATGTGGTATATAAGGCTACTACACAAATGAGGCAGCATAAATGTTTAAACACCTGTTATATAAATAATAATATTTGACTGCCTTGTTGGTCTAGTGGCTAGATATAAGGCCTCCTAGGTTCAATTTCCAGGTCGGGCCATAAAAAGTTATTGGGTTTTACTCTCAGAAAATTCTCAGTAGCAGCCCGGGGTCTGGTAGTTGGAAGTGTGTACACTCCCGTGCCTCAGAAAGCAAGTAAAGCCGGTGGTCCTGCGCCTGAACTCTTTCCGGTCGTGTCGGATTGCCGTCCCATCGGATTACGAGAGTTAGGGAATAGAGAGTACACCTGTGTTTGTGCACACACTCGTGCACTATAATATCTCCTGCGTTGGCTAATCTCTCTTGAGATTGGCCGTCGTGGCCGAAATCGGTCTGGAGGACGTTAATGAATAAAAAAAGTTTAATAATTACCCAGATGATCATCACTCGACACTTTAGTTAATTTCTCTTTGACTGATTTCGTTTCAATAACGTATGACGTTCTCCTCTTATCGCTCGCATACCTTTCTATTTCATTGCTGTCTATTCTATCAACATTATGATCAGTGTGTGCTTTTAGATCTTCTCTTGATTTTGGAGATTCAACTTTAATCTTATCGACATAAGGTTCATTGACACCTTCATTTTGATGATTACTACTGTCTCTCGAATCGACATTCTTCTCAATATTTGTCGCGTTAGATTCGCTTAATCGTGTTTGTGAGACAGTTTTGTGTTTACTAGAATCTGCTGATAATTGTTTATTAGATATTGTTCTAGTAACATCATCGCTATTTCGCTTTAGTTCTGAATTGCAAATAGTACTACTAGACCGTCTATTATTAACTTCGTTGTGAATTTCATCGTCATTTCC
Source organism: Nymphalis io (assembly GCF_905147045.1). NCBI lineage: Eukaryota > Metazoa > Arthropoda > Insecta > Lepidoptera > Nymphalidae > Nymphalis > Nymphalis io. Next base: position 1,130,611 of record NC_065888.1, read on the forward strand.
GTTTTTATTTGATTTACTTCCATCGCTGAGACCGATTTTATTTTCATTTGAATAATCACTCGTCGGTAACGTTTCTGTTGTTTCATTATCAATATTGTTACTATGTATAGTACTATTTCTATGAGATTCATTATTGATTAGCTCCGTTATAGCGTCTCTGATATAATTTTTCAAACGTGGTATTCTAGAAACATTGCCAGTTGAATCTTGTATTAGATCTTTTGAATTATATTCATCTATTTCTCTGTGGCGTTCTTTATATAAGTCAACATTTGCACCTTCGTCTCCTTCTCTTAATACAGAGAGATGGCTAAGTAATAAAGTTGAGTTTAAATATTGTTTATAGACAGCTTTTTTATAATATAGTATACATACACTAGACTTCGCTTGCGGCTTCACCAGCGTGTTAGGGAAGGGGTTAGGAGCTATGTATAAAAAGTAGCCTATATCCTTTCTTGGGTTTCAAGCCTGCTTTATATCAATTTTCATCAAAATAGGTTCAGGGGTTTAGTCGTGAAATCGTAACAGATAGACAGAGTTACTTTCGTATTTATAATATTAGTAAAGATTAATCGGGTTTTAACCGTGACATCTTAGATTTCTAATAAAGTGTAATGGAGAACAAAGCGACAGGAGAGAGACCCGTACAGTCGACGGTGGTGAGCGCGGGCCACCCTGACAACTGGTGCCTCAAATTACGGTCGCGGTTAAAACCCTATTATAATGTATGAAATGAATACAGATAGTTCAATCCACGATAACGCACCCCAATCATTTTGTCTACCCATTGTAGTTTTTATTTTTATTTAGAATAGGAAGGCGAACGAGCATATGGGCCACCTGATGGTAAGTTGTCACCAACGCCCTTAGAAATTGGCATTGTAAGAAATGTCAACCATCGCTTACATAGCCAATGTGCCCTGTGCCTGTTATTACACTGGCTCACTCACCCTTCAAACCGGAACACAGCAATATCAAGTACTGCTGTAACTGTACTACAATGTAAGCTATAATAGTTTGCCGCGAACTTATATTATATACATTACATTACATAGTAAAATGTATTGATATAAAAACACTTACGCGTTGACGTTTTCAATACCTCCGATACGAGAAGCAAAGTGTCCGTTGTCTAATTCCGAACTCGTCCCATGAATTGATTTCTGTTTCAAGACGTTATCGGAATTCGATGTATGTTCCTGTTTTAAAGCTTCCTTCTGATATTTCTGAAATCATCGTGACTGACTTTGACTCTGACGTCATCCCTCGAATCAGTATAATTATAATATAAATATGAGGTATGTGATCGTGGAGACCACGCCTTGGCAAACGTAGCGTAGGACGCCCTCCAGCTAGGTGGAATGACGATATACGCAAGGTGGCTGGCAGCGGTTGGAGATTGAGAGCTCAAAATCGAGCTCAGTGGGATGCTTTTGGAGAGACCTATGTCCAGCAGTGGACGAGAAAAGGATGATGATGATGTGATCGTATCAATTGTTATTGTAATACATTGTATAACGAACTCTGTATTTTAAACTGTAAATATTAGTCCAAATCTGGGAGAGAAAGGCAAATGTCACCACGTCGCGCAGTGCGAGTCGCGAGTGAGATGTAATCGGCATTCATCGGTCAGTCGCTTAGAGAACAGCAACCGACACACTGCTTGGGAACAGCTGTGTTTTGTTAGAAGTTCTTTAATTCAATTATATAAAAGTTATGTATTTGTACCTCAAGTACAATCCATCCCGAGATCGACCATAATGTCTAAACAAGAAGGTTTCATGACGATGCGACATATTCGGTATATATATGTCGCGGATTCAAATGGATTGCCATTTTAATGGCCGCCATTGTTGTCCAATATGTTGATTTTATTAAATCAGTCAGTGCGCACGTCCGGCGCCGGCGCTGTCCTGAGAGCGAGAGGCCAAGAGGCCGCGGGGGTCGCTCGACGAACGATCACACGCGCTACTGACATACTCCTTCATATTTTATATTTCCATCAGTCGGCTACATAATAAAATAGGCACCCGTCTTATAATTTTCACACTTGACGTCTGACAACCGACCAACCTACATGACATATATCACGTTGTGTGGTGTTGCTATTCTAATAAGTGACGTCGTATACGCGCTTAAATTTATTATCTCTGACATATATATCGAAAACTAGAAAACAATGGAAAGTTCCATTTTCGTAAATACCGTTCTCCGCTTCGCTGTCTCCTTTCTCAGTTTAAAAAGCCAATTTTCGAGTGTGCGTGGACAACAAATATGAACAATACTTACGAGAGAGTGTTTCAAGCTGGCCAACTCCGCTTGGAGGCTGACTATTTGGTCTAAGATAACTTGATCGTTGTTTGGTACAGTAGGGAAGCCCTGGAACGACACCCAACAACAATTAGACTGAGTAGTTTTTTTTATATAAAATAGGCAAGCGGACGATCGCATCCGATGCCCGTGCGCGGATTATATTACAATTCGACAATAGGAATGAAAAAGTGTTCAGATTTAATTCAAACTGATAAATCACCTTATCAGCATTCCCTCGACTTTTATCTTGGCTCGTCTCCGCGTAACCAGAGTCATCGTTCGCTTTATCTGAACTTGCTTTAAACGTCGTTGATGGACAACTGTTGGGTACCAGGGCCTAAGGAATAATTCAATATTATCACCTACCCTGAAGTTGTATTTTTGAGTACATGTTAAGTTAAAAGACCAACGATAGCCTTGCAAAAAATAAGCTGCTTTTAAAACTACTTAGATGAATAACAAAAATATGTATCGGCCACGGCTTTTAAGGGGTGATAGGAGGGCGAGGGCTATAGCAGGTACAAAAAAAAATGCCGAGAGCCGTGATAGCTTTACTCTTGAACCTTAACCGACAACTGCTGGTGGATTAAGAACTACTGAATTTTCATGTGCTTAATGTGCGTCCTTGACGATGAAGGAAAACATCGTGAGGAAGCCTGCGTGTGTCTGATTTCATTGAAATTATGCCACATGTGTATTCTACCAAACCGCATTGGAGCAGCGTGGTGGAATAAGCTCCAAACTTTCTCCTCAAAAGGGAGAGGAGGCCTTAGCCCAGCAGTGGAACATTAACAGGCTGTTACTGTACTCTACTGCTATATATACATATATATATACATACATGCAAATATATATATATATATATATATGCATTCTAAATGTACTTACGATTGAACTTGTATATTGTTTCTCCAACGTCTTAGCGACGTGTCTCGATAAATCTGCCGACTTCAGTCGCATCTCCAACTCGGAGACTTTGCCCCTTTCAACCATCAACTGAGCTTCTAAGTCATCTACAGATTAAAAAACAATATTAAAATGAATTGTTTTAATAAGGTTTTATACGAGCAACTTTTAGTATGTGTGGTTTGGTATTTTATCGTTTATTGTTGAGAAAGATATAAAGTAGAATGGAGAGTCGACTCATCTGTGCCGCCTTCGTGCTAAAAAAATAGAATGTTTTGATAAATGACACAGCTCGCCTAGTGTACGTTAGTTATTTCCACAGTATAAAGTCTCATGGCATTCTACTCTGGGGGTTATGTAGCCGATATTAATACGATTTTTGTACTGCAGAACATATATTTGAGTTATAAATTGTACGAATAGCCAAAATATTCATTAAGGTATAAATTTAATGAAATTAAAATAAGGACTGTTGCTTTTAAATATATATTTGATAATGTTTTGTATGTACGTGTACGGGTGTGGAAATTGTGATGTACATACTGAAAATTAGGAACAAGCATAAACTTTTAACTAATTTTACCCGATTACTCAGGGTTAGTATGCTGTTTGTGAGTCCAGGGGTGTTCGTCCGTATATAACGTACAAGATGCCACCCACCAGCTCGCAGCTCCTGCGCCCGCAGCAGTTCCAGCAGATGTCGGTGCTGCGCTTGCAGGTGCTGCTCGGCGGCGGCTGCCTCAGATCTCGCTCGCGTGTTCTCGTTCTTCAGAGCGGCCACCTCCTCGATTGATTTGTTCAATCTCTCCGAGTACTGATCGTGTGTTTTGATTAACTCCTGGTGTTAAGACAAACAGTAAAAAGTAGGAAATTTCCTCATCTCAATGTCTTTGATTAGGGTCTATACCGGATAACTTATACGTATTCATTGAATTGGTAGACAAATAAGTCTTAAGATTTGTTCATCAGTTTGAGCGGCCTCTTCGCTTGAAGAGGTTTGAGCGTGTTACACAAAGGCCACAATATATATATATATAGATGTGTAGTGGCTGATATACAACTGGTAACATAATTAACTTTACCATACAGCACGAGCCGAATTATAAAGCACTTCTTCAGGAAGGACTGTTTTGCTCAACACCTTGAATTTATAAGTTACTAAGTTACGTAAGTGTTACTGTTTTTTAAATTAAGCATGATATTTGTTTTGATATAATGTATTATATATAATTTCTATGAATTACAAAAGAAATTAGTAGTCGAATTACAGTGAACATTTATATATGTGACTTTTGAAAACTAAACACTTCTATCAATTGCGTTTTTATTTTATAAGTAAGTATATTTCCATGTATGTATTTGAGTATTTAAGGCCCGGCGTAAAAATAGGGGTTATAAGTTGAACGTGTGTATTATGTGTCTATTTGTGACATCGTAGCTCCCAGTCCAATCACAGTTACTGGTGGTAGAGCTTTGTGCAAGCTCGTCTGGGTAGGTACCACCCACTCATCAAATTTTCTACCGCAAAACAGCAGTACTTGGTATTGTTGTGTTCCGGTTTGAAGGGTGAGTGAGCCAGTGAAATTACAGGCACAAGGGTCATAACATCTTGATTCCCAAGGTTGGTGGCGCATTGGTGATGTAAGCGAGGTTGACATTTCTTACAATGCCAATGTCTAAAAGCGTTTGGTCACCACTTACCATCAGGTGGCCCATATGCTCGTCCGACTTCCTATTCTATAAAAAAAACCCGATTTTGATGCGGTTTTTTCTGCTTGATACACATCAGGTTGTGCTGGAGATGCTTCTAAGCTATAAATTATGAAGATCTATTCAGGCGTTTGAAGATTAACAGCTCATTTATTACTTGACAAAAGTGTTAACAAGTTTCAAAGTTCCGATTTGATTCGAAATCATCCGACGCGGCGACGCTTGCATTAAATATAAGTTACTTATAGTAGTTTGGTATTTTACTTTTTTGAGGTTTTTCTTTATGACGGACATTATTTTTATAATTTTAACAGTAAATACTAGTTATGTAAAAAAAATATATAATCATACTGTTATACATTACCTCTTCCAGAATAGAAATCTTTTCTTTCAACTCGTCTATCGTAGTTCGACACTTGTTCTGGTGACAGTTCTCTTCTCGGGCTGACTTACTATGTTATCGAAGAAATTATTAATTTCACTATTAATCGAATTTATCGATGTTTGAAAAAAAAAACAATACATCATTCTTAGTGTAAATATTTTTAATTTCACTTGTTAGAAGTGAACTAACAGCCTTTAAGTATTCCACTGCTGGGCTAAGTCCTTATCTCCCTTTGAGGAGGGTTGAAGCTTATTCCACTGCGATGATTTGTATTATAAAAACAAATTAAGAACATGAAAATTAAGTGATACTTGCCCAAAATTGAACCACCGATCTACAAAACCTTTTAAAATTTTCTTATTCTAATCTAGGTAATAATCTTAACACTAAAATAATTGTTTAAGCATAAATATTTAATAATTCCACACAAACGAACAAATGACTACTACTCGCGAGTCATCGACGCGACCGCGTCCGGTCCGGTCCGGTACCGGACTCAGTTACGATAGGTCGTATCGGATGCAGCCCCGACGCCCGGGGCTTAAAAGATAGGGCATAACCCTGGGGCCGTGGGTGCGTGCGGTGGGGGCCTCGCGTGTCTTATTTCTGACGGCCCTGAGGAGGACGGCAGCCGGGATGGCCTCGCGCTGCCGTACGCACTAGCGAGGATTGCGGGGGGGGCAGATTACCTTCGCCCCCTGAGGAGAGCTCCGCCGAGCCACGAGCGGAGCAAAGCACGGGAGAGGCCGCAGATGCGTTATATCAACACGATCCCGCAGCCCCTCCGATCCGTGCCGAGGACGACCATCGCAGTTTTTAGTGGGTAAGAATCACACGTAACCCAGTTCTTCCAGGTTCCATGGGGGGCATGGAACCTTTCTAAGGGTTTGAACTGCGCGAAAAAAAAAATTCTAATCGCACGCTTAATCTAAATGTAAGCTTACATTTCATTTTGATTGGAAGCAATTTCTATTAACTTCACCGGAATGTTCTCTCTGAAATTGAAAATGTATTTGATTACAATTACATCGTGGTAGGGCTTAGTGTAAGCCGGTCCGAGTAGGTACCACCCACTCATCAGATATTGAAGGGTAAAAGAGCAGGCATAACTTCAGGAACAAGGGACGTGACATCTTAGTTCCCAAGGTTTGGCGCATTGGCGATGCAAAGCATGGTTAATAAGTCTTCGCCAATAATTATGGATAATGGTGACCACTTACCATCAAGTAGCAAATTAAAGTTACAAGACATACCTACTACACTGGCGAAGTTATTTAAAATTTTAATAGACATATATACATTGCTTTGCATTGATAAAATTTACCTGCAAATCTATTAATAAAAAAAGAGTAGCCTTATACAATTTTAAACAATTGTTTTCAATAATTATTTTTTATTTAACAACATACGTTTACATTATTTATTTATTTAAGGAAAACAACAGCATTATACAAAATATCAGACAATAGAGCCAATTACTGTTTTCCATTGAATTATACAAAAACTGAACACGAGATGAATTCTAAGCACAAATTAAGCTTTATTATAAAAACTCCAACCTTGCCCGGATATAAGGGTTTTTTTATAGTATAGGTAGGCGGACGAGAATATGGGCCACCTGATGGTAAGTGGTCACCAACGCCCATAGATATTGGTATTGTAAGAAACGTTAACCATCGCTTCCATCGCCAATGCGCCACGAACCTTGGGAACTAAGATGTTACGTCCCCTGTGCCTGTAATTACACAATTACACGCATCATTGGAGGGGCCCCAATTAATTCGAGTAGAAATGAAAACTATACTAACTTGTCTAAAAAGTCACACGACGTGGCTTCAATCCCAACATTGGCTACACTCCTCTTGGTATAAAGTGCACTCATGGATGAGTTCCTGTAAAATTTTACTAATGTAAAATAATGTTTGAGAATATATAATTTATACAGACTATACATACCCATTATTTTCACAGTCCATTATGAACCGTTATGTTACTTTTTAAAATTTAAAGAATAAAAAGAATATTTTCATTAATAATAAATAATATTATATAATAATATCCTGGGACATTTTTCACACACGGCCATCTGATCCCAAATTAAGCTTGTACATAGCTTGTATGGAAACCAGACAACTGATATACTACATTATACTACTTTTCTTTTGTAAATACATACTTATATAGATAATTACACCCACAGTCAGGACAACAAGACATGTTCATGCACACAAATGTCTGTCCTGGGTGGGAATCGAACCCACAACCTTCGGTGTGAAAGGCAAGTATCTATATAGTTACATTAGAGTGCATATTTTTTTTATGTAACTGACAAATTCATTCAAGATGTTTTAATGTAGTAAAATTTAATATATTTAACAAGTATGCTATGTATTGTTAAAAAATATTCAATATATGAATATCATACTTAATTGATGTATTGAAAGCAAGGCAGCATTTTGAGCAGCGTGAAGTAGATTGAGACGTGCCGCGTCTTAAAAACTGCTTTGCAGAACAAAGTCTCATGTTGAGCAGACGAATTCTCTCTGAGAGTTGCCCATTAGACTTATTTAAGTCAGATATTCTGAAAAAAAAATGTTAGTTTGTTTTTGCTGGGAATTGGTACCACATTATAGTAATTGGTTATCTTCTCCCATCGACACTGGCTCTGCTGGAATCACTACTTACATCAACCATACCGTAACCGTAACCGTAACAGCCTGTGAATGTCCCACTGCTGGGCTAAAGGCCTCCTCTCCTCTTTTTGAGGAGAAGGTTTGGAGCTTATTCCACCACGCTGCTCCAATGCGGGTTGGTAGAATTCACATGTGGCAGAACTTCAGTGAAATTAGACACATGCAGGTTTCCTCACGATGTTTTCCTTCACCGTAAAGCACGAGATGAATTATAATCACAAATTAAGCACATGAAAATTCAGTGGTGCTTGCCCGGGTTTGAACCCACGATCATCGGTTAAGATTCACGCGTTCTTACCACAGGGCCATCTCGGCTTTCACATGATGCTTTGACATCAACCATACGCTATTTATTTTATAAATATGTTGGTGTGTAGGCAAATGGCCAACCTGGTGATAATTGATCACTCCCACAATGCCTATGGGACATTGGCTCTGTAAGAAATATTAGCCATTCAATGGTCAATGTGCCACCAACTTTGGGAACTAAGATTTTATGCCACTTGTGCCTGTAGTTACCCTAACTCGCTCACCCAACAAACCAAAACACAACAATATTTAGTATAGCTGTGAGTTGTAAGTGGAAAATAGAAAATCTGATAAGTGCGTGGTACCTACCCAGATGGTCTTGCACAAAACTCTGCCACCAAGTGAGTTAATACTCTTATAGTAGAATAACTAAAAAGGGGTGGCTGGCCCGAAACACTGAGCTGCGTAATATCCTACCATTGGTAACAATTATTCATTATATTTGATAGTATTATATTGGAGTCTATTTTGCAATCACTGGCGCCTGATAAGAGAGCTACCCACCAACCAGCTCATTGGTAATTCTTCTGATAAAAATCAATACATGTACAAAAGAATAATAACACAGACCACATGGTGAACAGTAAATTGATGGTGCAAGAATTTATTTATATTTCTTAGTGATAATCTTTTAGGGTCATGTCGAACACTTCTCTTCTGATGCACAGTTACTTTACATGTCTGCCTTCCAGATACAAAAAAAAAATTGTCAAATTGATATTGAAATTTACTTATTTAATGACATTACAGAAATATACAATAGATATCCTTTAACAAAACTTATTTATTATCATAATCAACTGACTGAAGCCAAAATTCACCTACAGCTAAGTGTGGACATTCTCTTGTGTGTGCCGCTTTACAGTCCAGCATTATTTATAAATTTTATTTATTAAAAGCTAGGCAATGGCCTTTTTATGACCAACAGCTGGCCTATGGGCTTTTCTCTGTTTGAAGAGAAGGTTAGGAGCCTAAATATAGTCAGGCTACTACTTTGTAAACTAGTGGATGTCATTTATTTATGAATAACATTACTTACAATTCTTTTTGTTCATTTATTACTGCTGAACTTTTAGCACAGCAAGCCTGGTTACGGTTTCCTGTTGCGGTCAATCTTTGCACTTTTGTTGTTAGGACTTTGATTTCATCCTTCTGTCCATTTAAGGTTTTTTTCAATTGTATATTGCTTTCAAATAATGCAAAGTATAAGTCCTCTAACTCCTGTTTACTTAATTTCGATGGACATATTTTGTATAAATCTGTTAAGTAATACATGGATATATATAATATTTTATTAAAATTTCGATATCATTCTCAATTAGGCCTAATTTAATAAGCTAAATTACATAATTTAATATATTCGATAGTGAATATGAGGTATTTTTAATTTATACTTGCTTAAATAAGTTTTATTTCGCAAATAAATTAATATAAATTTGACTTCAAGGTGACCAAACTTACCATTTTCTGATCTGTTTATATGACTCTTACATGTACCATACACAATATCTTTATCACCTTTACCACGAATCATCATAACTAATTTATTAAATATGGTTATTATTAATATAAATGCCATAAAATTAAATTTAATGTATATTTTTAGTTTACTCATTAATGAAAAGCATACATTATTTTGATTTAGTAGAATAAATGGAAATCAGGAATAACATAATATTCAACTCTGAATACAAATATGCCGCCATAGCAACAACATTGACATATTGTCAACAAAAACAACCAGAGGTTACTATTATTTCATTGCTTCAATTCTGGATAGGCAAAGACTTGCAGTCATACAGTCTAATTAAAGACCATAATAAAGAAAAATTGAATCGAAACTTATAATTTCAATGACAAAAATAACTTATTTTTACAAAATAACTTAGTAATACCACTTATCACGAAATATCGTAAAGTCGTAAACTATGCGTAAGATTACCTTGGAATTTGTCATAGTTACTCCTTACCCGACATAGACGCTCACTTAGAAGGGATTTTACGCAAATCCTATCCAAAATACATTTTTCTTCTTATGTATCCGCGTAGTCGGAAAGATTAGCTAGTTGATTATAAATGTTTTTTGAATAAACGGAATAAAATTACAGTACAAAGTATTTTTATATTAAATGAAAATAATTTATACATATTTCGATTTAAAACAAATAAAACTCAATCCAATATTGATTTTGAAAAAATAAATACTATTTTTTTTTTTTTTTTAATATAGAATAGGAAGGCGGACGAGCATATGGGCCACCTGATGGTAAGTGGTCACCAACGCTCTTAGACATTGGCATTGTAAGAAATGTCAACCATCGCTTACATATCCAATGCGCCACCAACCTTGGGAACTAAGATTTTATGTCCCTTGTGCCTGTAATTACACTGGCTCACTCACCCTTCAAACCGGAACAAAACAATATCAAGTATTGCTGTTTTGCGGTAGAATATCTGATGAGTGGGTGGTACCTACCCAGACGAGCTTGCACAAAGCCCTACCACCAGTAAATATAGTAAATATTATATAGTAAATATAGTAGTATATAGTAAAGGTATCTCTTGAAATAAATAACTAAATCGTACACATCAATATTTATTAAACAACTTTAACAGTTCTTTAACACTACTTCTAATATCGATTTGTTAAATACGCATGGATAATAATTGTAGCTTTAAATGTGGGTAGTTTTTTAACTTCCACAACTTTATATTCGATATTTTTAAAATACAATATTAATAATTACGATCATACATTATTTTATTGTCTTTAAGCGGTAAGTCGATTTTCTCTAATACAATGTCGATATTACAAAAAAATATTACATTTCATTTGATTTAAATTCATTTTTAGTAAATTAACGAAACTAATATGATGAAAATATCCTTTAAAATAGAAAAGCTTATGTGATTTATTTAGGAAAATTTGACTTCTAGTTACAATTGCTATTAATAAATAATTTTAAAATTGCTATTAATAAACAATTAAGATAATAAATTAAAAAACCACAGACAAGAAAAACTTGAGGTAAATCATACGTTTTTTTTTAAATTTTATTATCCACTTATAATAAAGCAAGTTCCACATTTATGATTGATTCGCAAATATTAAATTTAACACAACCATAACACCATTTGTAATATTTATCATGTACACAAAAAAAACCTTATAAACTAACATAACGCACAATAAATATAATAATACTGGATCATATTAAAACTCACAGCAAAGTTTGTAATTTCATTTAGAACTAAATCACAGGCCTTTGCTTACAGAAAAAAATGCAAATTGTGGCAAAAAAAATACAATAATTTTACAATGCAATACAAAAAAAAGATCTATAATAATTATCGTAAATACACATTAAACAATGTTAATACATACCTACAAACTACGTTTTTTATTGTATTTTCATCAACATGCACCTAATTGTATATCACTTTATTAACAGTAACAGTAAACAGTAACAGCCTGTAAATGTCCCACTGCTGGGCTAAGGCCTCCTCTCCCTTTTTTGAGGAGAAGGTTAAAGGTTAAGGTTCACTTTATTAATATTGTCATAAATATAATAAGCAATGTCGTAGTATGAATATATTACTTTAATAAATAAAACTAGCCTTATTAAAAAAAAAAACTTAATACTAATAACCTATATGTGATCGAAATTAGTGTTGCCAGCATTTTACGCTTTAGAATTCATAAAAATACGATTTACTTAACATTTAAAATTTCAAATCGGTTAAAATACGAATATGTATTAAATATTTTTGTCAAAACTCTAATCGTATGTTACAATCACTATAAGAAAAATACCTATTCTCTCACACGGATATCCTAAAGCCTATACTTTGGAATGTTAGAATGTTTAATTAGTTCCCATTTGTTTGTCGTAGTCACACAATTATTGTCACGTTTTAAAGAACCTTAAAAATCCCACGGATTTTAAAGTTTATTATTTACTATCGAAGCTAGGCTTTTATTTGGTAAAATTTCTACAAAAACATCTAATATATAAAGTTTATGTATGTATATTCGTTTAAATTTTTTAAAATTTTTATTTCGTTATACATCGAAATCTTAATATACGGTACGATATTAAAGCAAATAAAACTTCTATAATATTAAAAGTATCTTATATATAATATATATTTGCCATTTCATAAAACTTTTAAATCTGTAGTTATATTGTCTATGGATGGCTAAATTGAAATTTGTAATTTAATCATAAGTTTTACAATAAATATAATATTTTTAAGGAGTTTAGTTTAGTATGTTCGCGTGGTCAAAAATTGGTTAAAAATTGCATAAGTTCAGAAATTAAATTACAATACCTTTACGGGATCCACTAGAAGTATCAATTTAAAATGGCGCCCAAAATGTGCCATTACGTTAGCTGCCATTTTGAATGTTTTTATATATTTTTTTAATATTATCTCGGTTACATTAAACAATTTCAAAATAGCAAAGGCAATTACTTAAATTGTTGTAAATATAATTTTCTAAAAGGCTTTATAGTTTTCACTGCGTCACCGATACTATATAAATAAAAATAAAAACAAGTACAACTATTGAATTATTACATTAAAAAAATATATTGGGCAGTAAACAGTTACAGCGTTGCAACCTCGTTTTATCGCACCGCTATCTCCACTCGCGTATCCGTAGAATAGTGATATTTTTAAATTTTACTATTACAAACATTTTGTGGGTGTGTACTATAATTGGTTCACAATTTCATGTACTCATCTTACTGAGGTTAAGGAACTAAATTTTATAATTTAATATACATTATTAATTCGACTTTAAGCTTATGTAATGTTATAAATATTATTGGTGATATAATTTAAAAAGGTGACCAAAGAAAAAATCTGATAAATATAAAAAAATGTTAGTTCAAAAACGTACAAATATTAAACATATAGAATAATATAAAATACTCATATAAATTAGTGTTATAAATTAAATCACGAAAATAATTTCACTCTGAACGCAATTATTGCACCGTATATATTATTTCAAACTCATGTTCGATGCAGTTTTAACTTTAACGTTTCCCTGATTAAAATAAAAATACAATACATAGTCTATTTACGTAAAACCTCGATTCGAATTATTATCAAGGCCTACTCCTATAATCCGCCAACGGACACCAATATTTAGTATGTAATTAATAAACAAATAAAGAAGACAAAACTCGCAAGCCATAACAAAGAACACACAAGTAATATAGCTACGGTAACAGCAGTACAGCAGCCTTAGGCCTTGTTCTGCGCGGCCTGGCGGCGCAGGTCGGAGCGGATGGCGGCGGTGACGGCGGTGCCGAGCGCCAGCAGCGCGCACAGCGACAGGTTGGCCCAGCGGTCGCCCGCCGCGCCCAGCATCCACTCGAACATCAGCGTCAGCACTATGCCGAATATCTGACCGGTCGGGGTAACTATTATGTCTCAGAATCTTAATCAGCTTCAACTTTTACGAACACTTTTAAGGCAATCAACGAGGTTAAATTAAATATAAAACTACCACCGATTTAGGAGATAATTTGAAATATTAGAAACTTATATATCATGCATGAAAATGAAGGAGTACTCACTCTACGCTTGTAAATTACCAAAAATGCTTTTAGTTTATATAATTAAAATAAAAAGAGTACCTGAACGCACGCGTTGAGGATACCAGAAGTGGTTCCTTCGGGTTCAGGATAGGTAACTTCGGAAGCGAACTCGAAACCGACGGGCAAGTAGCCGGCCATGAAGAAACTGAAAATATAAGACATTGCTTTCAAGTTTGCATTTAATCACCTCAGATGTGCTGCTTATAAATTAAGCCTCTGCTGGCCTGCAAAAGCCTCGTCCACCTTCAAACATTTGAAACATATTCAACTACGCCAATACACGGTAAAATCCATCCAATACGCTGTAATCGTTACCTCAAGAGGAGAGGAGGACATTTTCCAGCAGTGGAACATTTACTTCTTCAATTAACCTTCTTCAGACGACAGCAGCTATATATGAGATAAGCTACCATGTGTTACTATCAAGCCGAGTGAGAACGTTAATCACAATTTTATAGCCCGTAAGTCTAACATCTATCCTTGTCTATCACCCACTTTACGGATAGTTGAAAACACTTATTGAATTTGTATTTTTCTATGCTTGGTTAAATACGTAGTTATTGTAAATTTTATTTATCCAATCTAGTCTAGTACCAGATTTTTGTTATCTATATGCCGCCAGATATTGTACGGTTTATTAGGATAAAAACTTAATCCAGTATCAAGAGCCGAGACAGCAACTTACCCAAGAATAATACTGCTGAAGTAAACAACAGCAATGTATCCGCAGTCCAGGGTAAAGGTGAAGATGATCATTCCTACCACCGACGCGGCGTACACGGCGAGCGTGGTCTCCTTGAACCGGTGGGTCTTGTCGAGGATGAGACCGCACACCACTGAGCCAATCATTCCAGCCACCACGATTACTAAACCAATACGACCTGCGTCTTCGTTTGCACCCTGAAATAAAAATAAAACACGATCAGAATATTAATTTCAACACTTTAACGGTAATTTATACTAATATTATAAATGCCAAAGTATTTCTGTCTTTTGTTTTGAAGCAAGCTTGAACTACAAAGAAGGACATAGGCTATTTTATACTTAAAACATACCCCCCCCCCCCCCATAACACGCGGGAGATAGCTGTATACTATAAAAATGTTTAAAAATTAAATAAAAAAAGGAGGTACGAGTATAAAACGTAGTTATTATGTGCTTATATTATGCGTCCTTAGGTGTTAGTAACGTATAATATTCTCGTGGTTCCGGTAGAGAGAGCAGAACTCACCTCGAATTACTATTATTAATATTGTGCTTTTGTCCTTTCCACTTAAGCTTAACGATAACACTCCAGAGTCTAAGGGACCGACACTGTGAATTTTCATATCGCAGGCCCGGTTACCGTTGAGTTGTTTAATCTTTTGAACTTTATGAGGCAGCAGGGTACTAAATCTTGCTATATGCATATTTAAATATAGATAAAGAAAATCATCATGATTGTTACCGGATAGTAAGTGAGAACGAGTTCATTGAGAAGAGTCGAGATCGCGTAGAAGACGCCGACGTTGAGACCGTAGGAGATAAGTAGCAGGATGTAGTTCCGGTTGGTGAGCAATTTCTGAATCGACTTGAGGAAGTTCGAGTCTAAACTGGATCCGAAATCGGCAGCTGCTGACGGTGGACTCGGTGGAGCCGCTTTGAAGACTATAGAAAACATACACTTTAAACATTCCCCTATGTATGTGGTACTTTTCGTACATTACATTCAGGTTGAAAACCCAAATGTCAGTCAGCTCGTGATCACGCAGGTGCAACTCTATCAAAACGGCAGACATCATAATGAAGAAGGTATGATCGCGATTACAATCCGAATATATTGAGAAAAATGGACTATTTATATTTTTTACATACAAGTATTATGGTATTCTTACTGCTAAACAAAGGTCTTCTTTCCTTATAAGAGAAAAGGTTCATCATCAAAAAAGGTTCAATTTGAATTCTGCCAGTATACCATAAATCGAATAATTTAATGTTGACATTTCCTCACTATTTTCCTCCTTTACCGCTGAGTACGAGAATTGGAAACGCAATTTTTAATTGCCCAACTTCGTGTTCTTTCAACTTTACTATCTTTTGAACATAAACAAATATGGCATCATTTTTTCTATACTGATCACATATTCAAATTCTTTATAAAATTGATTTTAAACATATATTCTTTAACAATAATTATCCGATATACTTACACAGTAGAATGAAAACAAAAAGCACGCTTGTTATTCCGGCCACGAGGTAGAACATGAATTGTAGGTCTGCGCCGATCTCTTCCACGGAACCCTGTGCGCGCACTATCATCGGAGGTAGCAGAAATCCAAGAGCTACGCCAAGCTGGAAATGTAACCAAAACATTAAGCAACATGGCTTATTTGCTATATCGTCGAACACTTTTAACCTAAAGTTTTCACACGGGTTATCGAGGAATTAAAAAAACTCTGAATAACTCGGAGCTCAACTTTAAATATCCATCCAAAATTCAAAGCCAAGGCCATCTTTCCAATCTAGTTAGTATACTCACATATGTAACTTCTTTATTAATATCTTTATTCACTTATAAAAAAGCAATATTAGGCGTTCCGGTTTGAATGGCAGACGCAAGGGTCATAACATTTTTTTTTTGTTTTAGCTAGACGGTCGGGCAAATGGGCCACCTGAAAGAAAGGTCACACCATTCCTTATATCACCAATGCGCCACCAACCTTGGAAACTAAGATGTTATATCCCTTGCGCTTGTAGTACCGGCTGGCTGTAGACAATGGTCGCTTCAAACCGGAACGCAAAATAACTTACGTAAGTATTGCTGTTTAGCGGTTAGCAGACGAATTTGTACAAAGCCGGTAGTGAGTTCTTCTTATCTAATTACTAGAATCTATCCTAGTTCCCCTTGTTGGTCGTGCATTGGCGACGTCAGAGATTGTTAATATTTGTAACAGTGTCGATGACTATGGGCGTGCTATTTAAATTAAAAAAATCTGTATCCTTATATACTTATTCAAAAGTGTTGCTAGCCAAAATTTGTTTACATATTGTGATAATATTAGTGTGATGTTATTATAAGATTTTATCATATATGTTAGAATAGTAAATAATCTCAGACCATATAATATGTACGTAGCAAGAAACATTTAAAAGTGATCGTTAATTTTTTCTACACATCTTAGCTCATGCGCGGTTTCGGACAATAGGTGTTATTCAAAAAAGGCATCCGCGAAATTAACAAAATAAATAGTCGCAATAACTTTACAAATAACGTTATATAATGGATTCAATATGTATGTACATATATACCTCTAACATCACGAACCGGAGAGCATTCTGTAAGAACAAGCTCTAAGCTTACCGCAAACACGACCGTGAATTTCAGAAAATGATATGCGACATTGAATCTAATTAATTAACATTTAAGTCAGTTTTGTTCTATACTTTTCTTCTTACTAGTAATCTAGTAGGCTAAGGCCTGCTCTTCCTTTAAGTAGATCGTTTAGAGCTTTTTCGACCACACTGCTCCTTCAATGCGGGTTGGTGGATACACATGTAGCAGAATTTGAATGAAATTAGACACATGCTTGTTTTCCACGATGTTTTCCTTCCCCACCGATCGCGAGATAAATTATAAACACAAATTAAGCACATGAAAAATCAGTGGTGCTTACCCGAATTTGAACCTGCTAATCATCGGTTTAGAATCACCCGTTCTAACCGCTGGGGCATCTCGGCTATTTTATTTATAAATGAAATCATTATCGTTTTCAATTCTGGTATAATCTACATTTTTATCGAGGAATAATCGACATTTGTAGATAATATCTGGACTACGTGGCTGACCAGTGAAGTAATCAGAAAAGGCTTGTTCGGTCACCACGCTTCCGTAACAGCCTGTGAATGTCCCACTGCTGGGCTAAAGGCATCCTCTCCTCTTTTTGTGGAGAAGGTTTGGAGCTTATTCCACCACGGTGCTCCAATGCGGGTTGGTGGAATACACATGTGGCAAAATGTCAGTGAAATCAGACACATGCAGGTTTCCTCACGATGTTTTCCTTCACCGTAAAGCACGAGATGAATTATAAGCACAAATTAAGCACATGAAAATTAAGTGGTGTTTGCCTGGGTTTAATCGGTTAAGATTCACACGTTCTTACCACTGGGCCATCTCGGCTTCACGCTTAGCAATATTTATTTCATTCTGCATAGATACACAGAAACACAGACATTTCAAGAGCCGGTGAGTTCTATATAATATAGTAAGCCGAGATCAGCTTTTTCTTTCGTATTGCGTATACTGGTGGCCCTACTGATCTTGACAGCGTTACTAAGCGGGAGGACGAGTACTGAGACTCAAGGCGGATGTAGAGAATTCACTTAGAGCTCAGAATACTCGTCATAAGCCCTGCAAGTCCGACCTGCGGCTTAGGACGCCGTCGACATCGGGAAGAAGGATGCATGTGTGCTATACATTACGCTGTCATGTATAGGAGTTGACGGGTCATAATGAATGAGGAAGTGAGCACCCAGCACTCAATCAGTAACAGTTTTGTTGTCTTTCCACAGGAAACTTTTAAAACCCTGATAATTAAAAAAATATCGTGCAACATATTAAACTTGGCAAATATAAAAATTATTTAGTGCGGAGCGATTCAATTAAATTCTGCATATGGAAGAGGAGCACTTGAACTCGACCTTGAAATTTGTATGAAAATATTTCGATACAAAAATATCATTTAAAGTTGATCTGAACTAAAAGCATCATACCAATTAAAATCCAACCAATTATAGTTGGATTGCTTATGTGAACACGATATTCTCAACAATATTTCTTTTAAAATTGTATCGATAATAATAATTAATAAAGTCTAATATATATCTAATACTGACGAGCCGGTTGGCGTGGTTGTGGGTTCGATTCCCACCCAGGACAGACATTTGTTTGCATGAACATGCCTGTTCGTCCTGAGTCTGAGTGTAATTATCTATATAAGTATGTATTTACGAAAGAAAAGTAGTATATGTAGTATATCAGTTGTCTGGTTTCCAGCTCTACTCAATTTAGGGTCAGATGGCCGTGTATCCCATAATATTATTGTAATATATCTATGGTCTACATAGTCAAAAAATGCTGCTATGCAACGTAGCATGCAAAAAGTATGTATAAGCATAATATATAGACGAGAAACGAGAAAATAAAGTGAATATAGCCAAAGCGGTATCAAAAGGTCGCCAATAATCACATACGTGCAATGTCAGTGAGATAAACAATTAGAAACGCAAATCTCATACAATGTTAAGAGCACGGTTGATTACGTGTTTGACAAATGATAGAAACGTCCAAATCACCGCATTTTTCTTTACTACAACTTATACAATGATGCATATTAAGTCTTAAGGTCAAGTTATATACGTTCTATTAATAGACCTAGGTTTCTCTTAGAGACTAACGTTCATACGTCATCAAACACGGAACAGTAATAACATGGATGTCTATTGGGATTACAAACAGCTAAGTTTTAGTAGCAAATTTGCAATTCTAAATTTTTCAAATCTTACTAATATTATAAATTGGAAAGTTTTTGAATGTTTAATGTTTGTTACACAAACACGTTTAAACTAATGCTGTGATTCTAGCAAATGTTTTTAAAGAAATCGATTATGTTCTCTATTCGTTTCTTGCGAACACAGCGTGCAAGTAGCCATTTTTGTCTGACGAAATTATACAATATAATACAATATATAATTATATAACGTTGGGGTTTTTATTTATTCTTATGAAATTCCGAATATAATTTATTACAAATGATGGTATTTCTATAAAGAAAAACACTAAGTTAGTATATGACAACAGTAATTTTTTTTTTTTTTTATATTCGCCGGGAGGGCAAATGACTCTACTCCACCTGATGGTAAGTGGTAGTAGAGTCCAAACGCGACGACGGCCAGTACAGACGGGAAAAACGTTCTGCACTAGCCGCCTTCGCCTTGCCGGCCCGCAAGATGCCTCTTCACGCCTCGTTTGAAGGAACCCGGTTTGTAAGAGGAGGGGAACACGTGAGCTGGTAAGGAATTCCATTTTTTGGAAGTGCGACAAAGAAAGGAGTTGCCAAATTTCTTTGTTCGCGATGGAATTGATGTCACAGTTAGGCGGTGACATCGAGAACCAGCTCGCGTGGACTTAAGAAGGAAGGGGGAAGCAGGAATTAGAATAATTCCTCAGAGCACTCGCCGTGATACAGTCGATAGAAAGCGCTCAGTGCTGCTATCTCACGACGCAATTGTAAAGGTTCAAGGGTGTTTGTGACCTTTACGTCGCCAATAATGCGTACGGCACGTCGCTGCAACCGGTCCAAGGCCTTAAGTAGGTACTTAGCGGAGCCATCCCAAAGGTGCGAGCAATATTCCACGCAAGACCGTACCTGTGATTTGTACAGCAGGCACAGTTGTTGTGGCGTGAAAAAGCGCCGCATCTTGTTCAGAACTCCGAGTTTCCGTGAAGCTGTTTTTATAACAGCCTCGATGTAATCCCTTGGACTAAGGTCGCAGCGAACGTCAATCCCCAGCATGGCGATTTTGCTTTGCATCACCAGCGGAGTACCACAGAGGGAGGGAAGAGGGGAAAATGTTGACTTTTTCGCCGTGAGAGCGCATACCTGTGTTTTCTTGGCATTAAACTCAACAAGATTATCAGAGCCCCATTTGGCGATGATCTCTAACGTCCTATCGAGTTCAATGACAAGATTCTTCCGTCTCTCCTCAATTTCCGCTCGCCCAGCCACTGCGCGTCCGTGGTATCCACCATGCACTGTACTATCGTCTGCATAGCAATGTATGTTCCCAAGAGAGAGCATATCATTGATATGCAAAAGAAAGAGTGTGGGAGATAGCCCTGGGGGACCTAAGCATTCACTACATAGAATTGTGAAGCGCAACCATCTACTAAAACACGAAGGCTACGCTTGTGTAGGAAGCTGGCAATCCAGGTGCATAGCTGAGCAGGCAGACCATATGCCGGTAGCTTGGAGAGAAGACTTCTGTGCCAGACGCTGTCGAAAGCCTTGGAGATATCGAGGCTGACAACCAACGATTCTCCATGCTTGTCGATAGCTTCACCCCAGAGGTGCGTTACGTACGCTAGAAGATCACCTGTGGACCGTTTTGGTCGAAACCCGTATTGACGATCATTAATTAAAGAGTGATCTTCTAGGTAATGGATCAGTTGGTTGTTTAAAATCCGTTCCATCACCTTACAAAGTACTGAGGTGATAGCTATTGGCCGATTATTTGCCGGGTCAGACCGATCCCCTTTTTTGGGAACCGCTTGCACATTAGCTCTTCTCCAAGCCTCCGGCACTGACTCCGGACTGTGAGCTAGCGATCCGTCCGGATTTCTGAGCGGTGGCAGCGAAGGTTGGCAGAAATTGTTTTGCACAGACTTGGTCAGACGCCAGAAGCTACGGGAGCCCCTAGGATGCGAAACAAGGTCATGACCAATCTGTACAATGCGCTGTGCATCCGCTATCGTGTATGCCTTCCTACAGGACTTGGAATTTTTATTATAGTTTGCTTTCAGTGAGTCAATGATAAGCATATAAGTATGATAAGCATACTTAAATAAACATTATTTGTCAATCAACTATCGCATTCCACAAGTCATTAATTCATAATACTTCTATATTATAGATTTTAGAGGTTTAAATTAGTTTATCATTTATTTTATAATTGATGAAGTGTTTATAATTTGTTTTGATAACGTTAATATATAAAATACTAATTTTCACCCTCTGTTTCACCCGCGGGTTGGGTTCTAACAGGTGTTGGTATAAAGCGTATTGGGCTCAAGATTGCTTCATATAAATTCCATCAAAATCGGTTCAGGGGTTTAGTCGTGAAATCGTTATTATTTTATTACATTACATTATATACTTTCATATTTATAATATTAGTAGGTAAAGATTGTAACTAAGGAAATCTATTACATTTTTACTATACGCTAACAAATTTCAGGAATATAAAATAGGAGAATATATATTTAGTTATCGGAATAGATATAAGGGAATGCTATTTTTCTCACCAATGGTTTGTTGCTCTATCTAGATCCCGGTGCGGCGAAAACTATACATATGCATAAAATACTAATATTCCACGAAAATAAAACTAAATATATACTGAAATATTATAAGCCTGCTCTTAGTAATTTTTTTAAGTTATACGCGGGTGAAAACGCGGGCACTGCTAGTTGTAAATATATCTGCAGACATAAGAAAGTAATTAATTTTTCAGTTTAAATAGCAAACGACCAGTGATGTTGCCTTGCGGCAAACTTTATTTACTTATTTGTACCAACAAAATATTTATTTTTATTCTTGACACCCATAAGCCTTGTCAGCTTTTTGGAGAATTATATAATCATTGCTTCTTTATTTATGTTTGCTTTATAAATAATTAAAGTTATTTTTTAATACGCTAAGACTGATCCATGCGTATTTTTGTTTTCCAACTATCAGAATATTACTCATATGAAATAAAATTTGAACACTCTATTTCTTGATATTTTCTAATGTGTCTGTATTATGAACGAAATTAGTTTGCATGAACGTCGAACAATACCTTGCACTTGTATGGCGTTAACAGAGAATACAAAATCAATCGAAGATAAAAATCTTAGACAGTTTTTGAAGTTCACGTATCGATTGATATAAAAAGATTTCATTTATTTTAATAGTTATTCGTTTATATGTCAGGTTAACATAACCTAGAAACGATATAATTATATTATAATGATCATTTAAGACATCTGTGAAAATCACGTCTCGAGATTATCACAAATTATTAGCGTGATCGTAATCCGTGGTGTCAACAAAATTGCATTAATTATTATGTTATGTATGTGTGTTATGTATTTCTTTGTGTAAATGATTATTAAATATTTATATTTTATATCTTTATTGACCTTAGTAATCAGTCATTGAAATTTTCTTTTTCGCTAATAATATTTGCTACGAACTACTGGTGGTAGGGCTTTGTGCAAGCCCGTCTGGGTAGGTACCACCCACTCATCAGATATTCTACCGCAAAACAGCAATACTTGATATTGTTGTGTTCCGGTTTGAAGGGTGAGTGAGCCAGTGTAATTACAGGCACAAGGGACATAAAATCTTAGTTCCCAAGGTTGGTGGCGCATTGGCTGTAAGCGATGGTTGACATTTCTTACAATGCCAATGTCTAAGGGCGTTTGGTGACCACTTACCATCAGGTGGCCCAAATGCTCGTCCACCTTCCTATTCTATAAAAAAAAAAAAAAAAGAACTAATAACACTAAGTTTAGTTCACGAGTTAGTTTGTTAGTTATATTTAATATATTGCTATAGTTACTATGAAGCAATATGTTGTTTGCCTGGAAGAGATCACTATGGTCGCCAAAATTGTATGCTACTTTTATTTAGGCTGTATCTGTATATGTGTGTATATTTGTATTTTTTTTTCTTTTTGTGGTGTACAATAAAGTATAAAGTAAGCAAGGTTTCGTGCCTTATTAAAAAAAAAAACAAGAGATTCAGTACTTTACATATCATTGCTCTAAATAGATCTATAAGAATGAATGATATGAACTAAATCACACCAGTCCAGGCCCCCCTACTCAAAACAATTGAATAAACGCTTCCGAGTAAGCAATCGCTTCGGAGTCCATCTGTACTGGAATAATACTACAATTTATTTATAGATCTGTTTTGTAGTTGTATAAACAAAAGAATATTCTATAGAGCCTTATATGGAAGATCAAATATACAGAAATAAACATTGGCGTATTCGTTAGTAATTAGGAAAGATTGTTTTTTTTATTAACAACTTGTTTTTGCTCAACTTGTTTGATTGAGATTAAAAAAATTAAATAAAGCGCATGCGATTCAGTACACGTGGCAGAAATAAAACGATTGTACGTCAGAAACATTACTCAAATTCGACTTTGTAAACTTATTCTCACCGCGTCCAAATAAGTTGGACTTCAATAAACTTATATCTTTGGATCTTGAATTATTCCAATTCAAAATAATACCAAACGATAAACATGTTGCGTGACATTGAATCAAAAAAATTATTGCACACAAAAATTTTCTACACGAATATTGTAAATTCGATAGTAACTCAATCTGCTACTGATCCTATAGGATTGGACATTACTTGGACAGATTACGATGATTACGGAATAACAATTTAATCGCAGATATTTCATTATTTGATAAAGCTATATTTTTTGTAGACCGCGAATTCACTTCATAATACAGAATGATTTCCGGAAATTGCAACGCCGAAAATTTCCCGAGCCGTTATAATAAGCTTGGTCCTGGTAAGCTTTTATATAGTGACTTAAGAAGTGGAAGATTCCTGTTTGGACCTTATCACGGTCTCGCAGTCCTTGCAGGATTTATAGGGATATTGATATTGTTAGTGTTTAATTTGAATAACTTAATTTTTTGTCTTTTGACTCAAAAAAAATTCTTATACGTCCCCGCTAGATTAACATGAAATTAAATTTGATTATTTGTGGATTTAACATTATACTCAATTACTTCTGTTGAGTAAATAAGATCTCAATCGTAGATCATGTGATCTAATTTGTCATTTTTACACTGGCTCACTAACTCTTCTGTCTTCCTGACAAAGCAATAAAAAACAATTGGTGTTTTGCTTTATAATAACAGACCCTATTTTGCCAATTAAGGTATTAATAGCCTTCGTCATGATGATATAACTAGCATAAAAAATTAAGCCAAAGATATAAAAATAATACAAGTGTAACGTGTTTGGTATCTTATGAAAGCTTTAAATAAACATATACCCCAAAATGACTAAATTATTGTTAAAAAATCGTAACTTTTGAAGTTGAGTGTGAGGTTTTTTAAACTTGGTTTTGTGTATCATCAGTTTAGATGTCAATAATTTGAATATTTCGAAAAGAATAAATAGTTTTTCATAGTGTTCATATAAGTCTTACCTGGTTACCAAAAACACCAATGCTGCAGGCCGATGAAACTTGATCAGCTCCGAACCAGACTGCAGCCAAGCGCGGCGGTACGTTCAGGATGAAAACCTGTGATATGGCCACCACAGTCTGACCAGTGAATCCAAGCCAGAACAGGTCCTGTGGCACTGAGAACACCTTCAGCCATGCGCCCGCGCATGTTCCAAACGACCCGATGATTGTCGTTATTCGAAGACCCTGAAATAGAATAAGATTATTAATCAAAAAAATATTTAAGTATTTCGACTGAAGACCAGAGCTATGATCTCCTATTGTCAACATCTTGTGTTATTGCTAAGGAGATCGATTTGAAAACAGTAAATTATAATCCGTAATCACATATTTACTTCACACAACACATCATCATATCTATTTAATGTATACATATTGATTTCAGAATTAATTTATAATGTTAATTTTTAATCATAGTATTGAGTGCACGCGGAAAATAACTAAAAATATATAAATAAGACCAAAGATGTACAATTTATATGAAGCCTGGAATTTAAGTTATTTTCTACATCGAGGTAAATAATTTCAATATTCTAATCGATTAAATATTTATCATATTTTCTTTATAATACTTTCTTATAATAAATTCAAGACATTAGGTATTATAATCTATTTTAAAATCGAAAAGATGGTAAAATTTGCCGCTAATATAATACTTTGGTGTATTGCCACCAAAATGATTGAATATTAAATTAGTTTTGTTTTTTTTTGCCGTCCACTGCTGGACGAAAGCCTCCCCCATAGAACGCCAATCATCCTGGGCGGTCCGCATCCATCCCGTACCTGCCACCTTTTTTAAATTGTCGGTCCTACTTGACACAGGGCATCCTATACTACGTTCGCCTAAGCGTGGTCTCCAAATAGTATTAATAAATTATAGCTAATGGTAGGTATTTATTTAAGGAGGTAAATGGTCACTCGGAGACTAAACCGGAACAGAGCAATACAGAATATTTATGTTAGAACAATTGGTGAGTGGGTGGTACCTTAACTGGCGGTCCTGCACATAGCTTTTCCACAGCTCTTTATTCCTAGCTGAGAGCGGTTCATAAATTAACCTTTCACATTCATTAATTCCTACTGGCATAATTTATCTCGGACGGATTACATTCGTATCAACTTTTAATCAGTGGGCAGACTGGATGATCAATATAAAAATACTAATAATAATAATAAATAATAGTATTAGAACATTTATTGTTACAAAATTAGATAAAAGATTTCCCTTACTTTAATAAACACTAGAGCTATTCTGTAAGAACAAACTCGAAACTCACCGCAGAAAACGGTGAAAGTAACATATGATATTGACCATAATGATGACATTTCAAGAATACACGCATCAAAATAAAATATCACCATAAGTCGGTTGTTAATATTTCACAAGTGAATAATTGAGTTCTTACAGCACTGCTGTTATAAACTACAAACTCGAACTTCCCGATACTAATGGATGTTTTTATTATTTTTAAATTGTATTTCATTAAAATGGCTTAAAAAATTGTTTAATATGTATTTATGACCGGAAGCTGATTTTGCAACACATCAACATAACCGACACTCTATCATGACAAAAACACGTATTATTTCATGTATTTTTTTATTTTATTTTGTCAACAAAGAAGAGGTAATATGATAATAAATAAAAATTAAAACTATTAATAAATTTAACCAAAAAAATAAAGACATATTACCTGTATAGTCTAGTTTAATGTTAAGTCTTTAGACTAATATTAAAAGAAAGAAGACAGAAAACTCTATAATCACTACTATATATAAAATTAAATGAACAATAAAATTTACTTCTTCAAAATGTTCTTAATATGAAATTTATATTTAATTGTAATATTAATTTTATTTATTCCGAAGCCACGTCCATAAGCCCTATTGTAGGACAGCAACAGAGCACACTTCTATATATATATAGGTCATCAAGTCATCACGAGATCTCCTAAACTATCCGTCCGATTGACTTGAAATCCGTCACAGTTGCTCCTTCCCCGACGTAGACGCTTACTAAGAACGGAATTGACGCAAATCCAACCCACAATACATTTTCCTCCCCTCCCGATTTCAACGGCGTCCTAAGCCGAGGTCCGGCCTCACAGGAGGCACCCTTAGGATGTCCGACTCTCTTGAGCCCCTCGTGTGGCTCCCAACATCCGGCTGAGTCCATCTTGAACCCTCCCCCCCCCCCACGGTGACGCTGTAGAGGCCACTCTGGCCAACAGCAACTTACATTTCGAAAAAAAAAGAAAAAAATACATTTTTCTTCTTTTATACCCGTGCGAAGCCGGGATGGTTAGGTTTAAAAAATGAGAACCCCTAACCTTCGTTTACTTGCTATACATCGTAAAATTTTCCTTGTGCGCGACGTGACTGCAGATCGTGACGATAATTATAAATGATTCCTCTATATAAAAGCCAGTGAGTAAATCGACACGTATTTGACCGACGAAAACAACTGTAATGTTAAATAAAGAAAATATCTCGTTTTTGTATAACGAATGCGCCAATAAAAGAAATAATTCATATGATTTCCTTTGTAGCGTAACCTTACTGAATCACAAATACCCAAGCCTTTATTGGTATGGTATAGTAATTAAGGCATTTAATAATTACCTAGGAGCAGACGCATTCTGTGGAGAAACAAAAGTAAAAAAAAAGATGATACGTACAAGACAACACGTACAAGATCTGTTCTATGTATACTACATTAAAAAAATATAAATAACTACAACCTCACTTGAATGCAGCACGACTTCAGCTCGACGCGAAGGCAATGATTTATGTAAAAAACTTACTGTTAGTTGGAACTGGTTTAAGTTTCATAAAGATTTCATAGGTGAAGTAAATAAAAGCATGTAAGTGTTAAAAAACGAAATAAAAATTTTTTTTATCCGGTATAGAATTGTTTAAGTTTCTAAGGTTTTACTCGTACGAAATTAATAAGAAATATATAAACTTTATATTAATATAATTACACATCTGCAATTTGCCGACGACATTGTCATCATGGCGGAGACTCTGCAGGATTTGGAAGAGATGCTAAACAGCCTGAGCGATTCTTCAAGACAAGTAGGTCTCGGGATGAACATTGAAAAGACCAAAATTATGGCAAACCGTCATGTATCCCCGAGACCAGTGGTCGTAAATGGCTCTCCACTTGAAGTTGTGCAGGAATATATCTACCTGGGCCAAATTATACAACTTGGCCGACACAACTTTGAGAAGGAGGCTAAAAGAAGAATACGTTTGGGCTGGGCGGCATTCGGGAGGTTACGTCATATTTTTGAATCGTCGATCCCACAGTCGCTTAAGACCAGGGTCTTCAATCAGTGCGTCCTACCTGTAATGACTTACGGTGCCGAAACGTGGACACTTACCGTAGGACTGGTCCACAAATTTAGGGTCGCTCAGCGAGCAATGGAACGTGCGATGCTTGGGGTTTCTCTGGCAGATAGAATCCAAAATGAGGACATTCGCCAGAGAACTAAAGTCACCGACATCGCGCTTAGAATTAGCTCGCTGAAGTGGAAGTGGGCTGCTCATGTCTCCAGGCGCATTGATGGCCGATGGAGCCGACACGTGTTGGAGTGGAGACCACGCTTAGGCAAACGTAGTGTAGGACGCCCTGTGACAAGATGGGCCGACGATTTAAAAAAGGTGGCAGGTTCGGGATGTATGCGGACTGCCCAAGATCGGGATGGTTGGCGTTCTATGGGGGAGGCTTTCGTCCAGCAGTGGACGGCAAAAGGCTGAAAAAAAAAATATAAACTTTTACATTTTAACACTACTCCGTGCTATTAGGCGACTAAAGTACCCACTAGACCAGTTGAAGCTGTTTTGTCTCGCTGAAATTAGACTGTATATTTTGTTTGCATTTTCATGTTACGAATATTTTAAGTTTTTCGTGTGAAAGCAAGGATTTTCGCTTGAACTATTCTCTAAGCCTCGGGTAATGCCTATGTTATGTATTTTTTTAATGCCTTTGAACTATATATTTATAACAATTGCTTACTTGTTTACGCTTTACATCCTTAATTGTACTAAATAGATTTAGATTGAGAAATCCTACATGAGTTTATTTATTTCATTGGATGTACAAAATCATAGAGTCAATTCTGAAATTCAAAGTAACCACTAACATCATCGTATTTCATCAATGTAATGTTCACTTTTTAACCGTGCTTTAACTCAAGTCGTAATATCGGTATTACAAATTAAATAATACATATTACATTTTATATATCAGCTCGCTATGCACATACATCGTCTTCACTTCGCGCCAATACCCAAATATATATTCTATTTTCCCGCGCTCCGCGATGTGTGTCATCCGAGATGACAGATGGATAGATACACAGATAATATATATTCATATTATAAAATACTAATTAATACATTATTGTAGATGTGTGTACACTACAACCAACGTAATAGTTATGATGTTGTCCTGATCGGATTTCAAGCTAACGGCCAAACCCAAGACAAACCAACTGCACTGGAGATATGCGATGACAAAGTTCCACTCTCACTTTGATAATCCGACGAAGAGAAACCTACGTAACCGAATATCAACTTTGTTTTACGTCTTTTGTAAGACATGGAAAATTTCCAATTTCCCACTGTTCCAAAAAATAAGATAAATTATAAAGAAATTAATTAAACTTATGGTATCTGTATCAATATAGACCTACATCAACGTATAGGTACTAACACGTGAATGCACAGAACTATGAAGACAAATCGGTTATTACAAAGTTGCTGACATTATCAAGCACGGGACGTTTTCATGACAATGACACTGACAATAACAATAGGTATAATCATAGAACGTTGTAAAGTTAAGGCCAGCAGTCAACATCGTGTATCATTATTCGATAATAGTAACTATTTTTTCAAATTTTATCCTTATGGCGAAATGAGATATATGATATCACCGTCGGGACATTTTTCTATTATTTGTTTCGCACACATACACATACACATATACACATTTACTGGTGGTAGGGCTTTGTGCAAGCTCGTCTGGGTAGGTACCACCCACTCATCAGATATTCTACCGCAAAACAGCAATACTTGATATTGTTGTGTTCCGGTTTGAAGGGTGAGTGAGCCAGTGTAATTACAGGCACAAGGGACATAAAATCTTAGTTCCCAAGGTTGGTGGCGCATTGGATATGTAAGCGATGGTTGACATTTCTTACAATGCCAATGTCTAAGAGCGTTGGTGACCACTTACCATCAGGTGGCCCATATGCTCGTCCGCCTTCCTTTTCTATAAAAAAAAAAAAAAAACATACAAATATATTTTTATGTACCAGTGTGAGTGCCTCATTCAGTAACAAATATTGTTATAAGTTCTGCAATACGAACATAGGGTTAAGACATTTGTAATTACAAAACATACTATAACTGAAATAAAAAAATGTGTTAGCATTCAAAACGCAGTCTGAATATTTTAAGGAAAAAATACGCTACAAGAGAACGGTGGTCGAAGAACCGATTTACTTAAGTATCAAAATTTTCTACAACTGTCGTTAGACAGAATTTCAGAATTATCTTTAACCGAAACTTGAAAGCATTAGAATTACGGCTATTATGTAACAATCCGAAGTGTCATTAATTTAAATGAGTATCAGAATTAAAATTTCTATTGTATAAAGGGTAATGGTAAAGATTTGAATTGTTTATTTAATGAATAATAAAAGTATAAGCAGACATTTGAAAGGCAACGAAAGTTTATTAAAAAAAACAATTTTATATTACAGAAGTACCTAACTAACTACGGTCTGATTATGTTAGTATTTTTATTTTTTTACATTATATATATGTGTAATCTTTTTTTTAATTTTTATATGTTCGACGGTAAAGGAAAACATTGTAAGGGGGGACCTACACGAATCGGATACATTCTGCCACATGTGGAAACGCCATCGAGCAGCGTGATGAAATGCTCCGCAGGGATCTACGTGGAGGGCTGTAGGCTCCTTCTATGAGACCGTAATGGACTTCTACATAACCCATATCAGGATCTTTCGAAGATATTCTCTGCTTTAAAAAAAAAACTACCTCTATGACTGCATATCTCGAGCTCCTATTGACGATAAACAGAAACTTTTAATCTTAAAATCTATCAGTAAATGTGATGCTATAAAAATGTTTACGGTCTAAGTCTTATCTCTTATGATATTTCTATTGGCTTATGTACAACGCCCCAAAAGAACCTCAAAAAACTAATGTTTTCTCATCAACATATGAAAATACTCACCAATTAAATCAACGTCACAGAGTTCATTAGGATAGTTTAGAAGTAAGGTCGGTCCCAAAACACTTCCCTGTTGAATTTCATACGTACTATTTAGCATCGCATTATTTTTGTTAATGACCACTTAACATATGCATGTAGGTTAATATTATGATATATAAATGCAATATATATGTATGTACATAAATATAAAATAAGTTAACATATCACAATGCGGAATCTAATTAAATTCAGTTATTTCCGCATTAACAGAAAGATGTAGGAATATGCTTTACACAAGACAAGTTACGAGACGAATCAATTAAAAAAAACCTTTCAACAAATCGTTACAGATAGAATTATTGTATTCAAGGTCGATCTTTAAATAACACACTCATCGTAATCACTTCCACTTTTAAGTTGTAAGATCCAGCCTGCATTTTAAAAGAAGGTGCAGAAATTAGTGAGCTTGTTAGTGTACGTTTTAAACATTACTGAGTTTCCAGCGCTGATTGCGCTTAAAAATTTACGTTTAAAAATTCAAAGCGACGTAACGAAAAAGCAAGAGCAGTGAATCATAAACGTGCTCGAGCGTAAGAAGAACCGGTAATATTACAGGCTAACTCAGGCTACTTTGTTTACATGCTAACTCTCGTACATATAAAAACAGCACTCGATATCAAAACTTACAAGAATTCGTGGTAATAACAAATGAAATAGTTTGGATTGTGCAATGAATGAGCCAACTTCAGGGGAAATATTATTTAGCAGTGTACGCAAAAATAAATGCTCTATCTATTCGTGACTCCCATCTTCCGTTGGTACGGCAATCCGACACGACAGGAAAGAGAACACGTCATGAATACATAATGGGATATGGGAGTATTTTTGCTAAAAGAAATACTTTTAAATAGCTTTTTATTACATGTGTCGTCAGTTTTAGACAATGTTTTGTAAACTTCTTTTTTAAGCGGGTGCTTGGAGAAAGATTTTTCTATAATAACTTTTTGTCTTTGTTTTGACAATGACTGACGTTCTCCATTGTATTTGAGTCCAGCGTGAAGTTCAACAATACGTCGACAAGAGGAAAACATCGTACCGTGTTCATTTTTGGCGACTCTTTACATGAACATATATGTTTATAACCACATTGTTGTTTTTTTTCTTATTACAGTAGAGTTCTGCTTTAATTTCACTATAATAAAATAAATTATATAATAATAAATAAATTTAAATTTTACGAGTGATTAATTATTGAATATGTTAAATACTAATGTCTTCAGTTTTGTCATATTTGACATTCGCAAGAAGAAGTCACAGCATATTATATTATATGTAACTAAACATCACATAAATAAACACATTACAAAAAAACAACATTGATAGATAAAGCTGTTTACGTTTTTATATATGTATTTCAACTTTGGCAGATAACAGCGCTTTGTAATATCGTTAATACTTAACAAAATTCATTGAATTTTGTAAAAACCATTCGAAAAAAGTCATCGAATGTAGTAGAAGATACAAAAGATGTGAACCAGCTCATGTCAACTCAATTTACGTTTCAATATATGTACCTACTTGCGTGTCAAATAAGGAAATACACAGCGTGTTAATATCATTGAGTAAATCAATCCATTTTTGGCATGAGTATACATATATATTTTCAGTACTTTAAGTACTTTTGGAAATTATCACAATAAAATGAATATACAAGACAAAAGTTTTTAGCAGGTCGTGTAGGTTTGTACTGTTGTTAAATGAATGATGAATTAAACGAGTTTATTATATTAAAAAAAATAATTAACTCAAGACATCATTCTGTTATTGAAATGCGTTCAATTTAAATACTATAATACTAAAATATAACCAACAAAACACAACATAATTGAAATCCAAATTGTAATGACATAAACATATTACCATTAATAATCGCTATGGCGGTAGTTATTAGTTGTGCCCATAAAAAATATAATTTGAAATATTTCGATGTGAAACAAAAACTTTTGATACTTGACGGACATTAAGTGTTTTTGTCCAATAATGAACATTAGTTCCTTTATAATGGTTACCATTCATTCACACATATTTTTATTAACATGGTGTCTTATCATAGTTCTATCGGCGCCAGACGTTGATCAACAAAGTACTATAAAAAAAATCTACCAATCATTAAAAATTAACGATCGCACTTTTAATGTACGGATATAGTAAAAGCCCTGCGCTTGCGCACACATTTTTTTTTTTTTATTTAAAATTGGTAATCCAACAGTTTTTATACATAAGTTGATATATTGACTATTATATAACATATAATTAAAACCAAAATAGGATTACACGGGTAACTTAAACATATTAATAACTAGAAGACGGTAGTAAAAGTAAAACTGTTTACGGGTGGGAATCCAATATGTGCGTGTATGTGTGTGAGTGTGAGTGTGTGGTGTGTGTGTGTGTGTGTGTGTTATAATGAATTTTTATCTTTTTTAATTATAGCTTTTTTAAAAGCTAGTTTTGACATGCTGAACAGATCTATTTCTGAGTATTTTTAATTATATGTGTGGACCATGCGATTAAGGACATTGCACTATAAGAACGCATTTGACTGATATTCGTTGATATTGTATGAACTGGTTGAAGGACTAATAAAATGACGAAATAATGGACAATAAAATACATATTTAAACATTATTAGTACAACTAAGTAAGTCACGCAAGAATCATTGAGAATTTTAAGCACAATCATTTCCACCAGTATGTGACCATGAGCCAGTTAATCACTTTTTATGAGTGCAAATTATAATTATAACCTATTTATGTCAACTCAAAATATTTTTCAGCTCAAATAATAAATTATCATTGCCGGGATTAGAGTTCTTAATTTCAGCTATTCAACGCAAATATAATTAACATAATCCATATTTATATCTAGGCCGAATTTTACAACATCTTGTTAAGTTGTAAAACATTTTTAGTTCTTAATTAACGTGTAAATATTATATAAAGTTTTAGATTTCGCAGATTTTAAATCTTTACGATTGTTATAAGTGTTCGTATATTGAAAGGACTTACGGCTTATTTGAGAGTAATCATTAAAACAAACTATGAATGAATTTGTCCTCAACGTGTAAATAAAACCTACTATATTTATTTCGTTGATATTTATTACGTAAGAAAAGAATTAAAATTATATAATTTAAAAGTGCGTCGATTTTTAATGAAAAAAAAAACGAATCAAACCACGCACATAACATAAATAGCTAGATTTTTTTTTAACTTTGCCATTTCTAAAAAGTTATAAAGTTAAGTTTATAGCCTATATATAGACTAAGGCAAAAGTTATCTTTTTTTTTAATTTTAATACGATTATAAATATATAACCTGCATATTAAATATTAATAAAACTTGTAAGTAAGTAAGTAACAGCCTGTAAATATCCTATTGCTGGGCTAAGGCCTCCTCTCCCTTTTTAGGAGAAGGTATGGTTATTCCACCACGCTGGTCCAATGCGGGTTGGTGGAATACACATGGCAGTATTTCGATGAAATTAGACACATGCAGGTTTCCTCACGATGTTTTCCTTCACCGAAAAGCACGAGATGAATTATAAGCAGAAATTAAGCACATGAAAATTCAGAGGTGCTTAATAATAAAACTTAGGAAGAAAAAAAAGAAAATAACTAACTGTATAGTGAAAGAATCTCAAACCCAATGTTCACGGTCGCTAAGTGATCAAGCTAGATATACCTGTATTCGGACCGTTTTTACATCTAAACTTATATAATAAATGCGAAAGTAACTCTGTCTGTCCATCTGTCTGTTACGCTTTCACGGTTAAACCATGGATTTTGATGGAATTACGAACCTCAAGGAAGTATATAGGTTTTTTATACCTAACACGAATACGAGGACAAAAACTGATTAAGTAAGTTACGAGGGCTTTTTGCGACCTTCTCTTCTAGGGAAAAAATAATTTTCAAAATGTATGCTTTTTCACATGATTTTTTAGTAACTAATATTTTTATTCGAGCGTCTTCATTATTTTAACACATATTACTATTTTACACAATGGAAGGAACGATTCCATATTGATTTTACCGGCATTTCTATTCGAGTAAGAATTATGTTCGTTGTTGGACGTGTTTTCTATTGTTCAGGTAAGAGACTTGAAAACTGACAAAACACAACGATGATATAAATTGAAAATCCAAAATTGTCAATAAATTCGTAGAGCTATTCGGCATGTCTGATCGTGAATTTTTTTTATTATCCATCCACTTCACAACGTATTTTGCTGACTTCCAACATTATAATTCACAGTTCTGTCTTTTTCTTATTTATTTAGAGATGGCATAGTGTGGTTTATAATATGGAAAACACTTGGAAGATTTTTTACTACTTAATTTGCGTTCACATTTCAATTTTAGTTGGTAGTTAATTAGTAATGAATGACTTCCTCGTTAGTCTATATATAATGGCTAGAGATAAGGCAACAGACCTGTGTGGGTTAGAGAATAGAGTTACCTCTGTTCACGCATACTCTCGTCCCAGGCTGGCTATTATCTCCTGAGATTGGCCGCCGTGGCCGAAGACATGAAAACAATAGATCTTCTTCAAAAATTAACAATCTTCTTTAAAGTAGGCTAAATAGTATACGACTTTGTTGTTTCACTATTCATTATTTTCACGTCTAACACGATCTAAGTCAATGGTAAAATTTGTATCGCATTTTAATATATTCTTTTTACAAAAATCGTCTCGTCTTATTTTTATTATGCTTAATTCAATTATGATCTTAAATTGTCTTAGGTACGGACTTATACAGTAACAGTAACAGCCTGTTAATCTCCCACTGCTGGGCCTCTCCTTTTTGAGGAGAAGGTTTAAGCTTATTCCACCACGCTGCTTCAATGCGGGTTAGTAGAATACACATGTGGCATAATTTCAATAAAATTAGACACATGCAGGTTTCCTTCACCGTCAAGCACGAGATGAATTATAACCACAAATTAAGTACATGAAAATTCAGCTTGCCCGGGTTTGAACCCACGATCATCGGTTAAGATTCACGCGTTCTAACCACTGGGCCATCTCGGACTTATACGAGTAGATATAATAATAGTCTTTATTTATTTATGATATTGGTTCATTAAGAAAGTATCATGCATTCTATTTTTAAATCACACATAAGGAAACAATAAAAGCTAAGCTAAACATTCAATGCTTCATTAAGCACATGTCAATAGAACAAGAGATCCGGCTCTAGCACCGCTATTGTACGGGATGAAGCGGAAACCCTTTCTAATATTATAAATGAGAACGTGAGTTTGTTTGTTACGTTACGTGTAAAGACGTGAAATCATATCCTCTAAACCGATCATAACATTTTGCATACATGTTGTCTGGGGGTACAGAGAAGGACCTACCCACCCTCATTCGCGGATGGAGCCGCGTGCGGAAACTAGTTCTCAATATATGCTGAAGGTAAGGAAGAAGAAGACTCTCCGTTCCATTAGTGTCACTCGAACTAAGCTAAGGTAAACGTTTTTCCACTATGGAAAACTAGTCCGAATACATTATGCTAACGAGGTGATCCATATTAATGTAGATATACGACTCTGAGCCGCAGAAATTGGAATACGCAAATAATGGGATTTACCTAACTTCGTCACCCCCACTTACCGAAATGGGTCAACATTGATCCTATGGAAACGATTTGTTTTTGCAGGTGAAGCTGCGCTACTGGCGTCATTGTTGCATCACACTGATCTGGTTCAAATATTGACTTTTTTAAATGAGATATGTATTCTATCTAATTTTATACGTTCTAGAAGAAGTAGTAGGTAGTACTTTATGTAATTACACAGAAATATATTTTAATATATTTTTACATAAATGTTGGTATAAAAAATATAACACAACAATTTACTGGTGGTAGGGCTTAGTGCAAGTTCGTCTGGGTAGGTACCATCCACTCATCAGATATTCTACGCAAACCAGCAGTAATTGGTGTTCCGGAGTGAGCCAGTGTAATTACAGGCACAAGGGATATAACATCTTAGTTCCCAAGGTTGGTGGCGCATTGACGATGTAAGAAATGGTTAACATTTCTTATCATGCCAATGTCTATGGGCGTTGGTGACCATTTCCATTAGGTGGCCCATATGCTCGTCCGCCTACCTATACTATATAAATAAAAAAATAAATAAAAAAAAAATTTTAAAGAAATTTTTTTATATAACTTTTAATATCCACATTTTAGTTTGTTCGAGTGAACTAGTTTAATTACGTGCAAGATACATCCTTATAGACGGCAAGGTTGATGACGCTTTAAAAAAACTAAAATCAAGAGAAATTCTTTCATAACGAATAAAAAATAATAGAATATGAGAAAATTATTTATACATAATATAGTATTTTATTTACAATTAAATTAATGTAAATAGAATGATTTTTCAAAAGTCAAAAATCTTTATTCAATATACTTCCTTATTGTTTGTCAAAAAAAATTTACCACCGGTTCGGAAATAATTAATAAAGGGATATAGGGCAGTACTAATCAGTATGGTTAGTCGATCTAGCAGCTCGTTTATAAGCCTGCAGAACTCGAGACTCTAGGTTCAGACTCCGGGTCGGGCTGATAAGAACTTATGCAGATGTCCATGGATTCTCGGTAACATACCGTAATTTCTCACACCCGTACCTTTGATAGAGTTTAACGGATGGTCCTGCGTCTAAACTCTCCGCGGTAGTATTGTATTGCCATCCGATCGGATTATGAGAGTGAGGGAACAGTGCAGCTGTGATTGAGGACATAATTGTACATTCTCCGAGATA
Source organism: Nymphalis io (assembly GCF_905147045.1). Taxonomy (NCBI): domain Eukaryota; kingdom Metazoa; phylum Arthropoda; class Insecta; order Lepidoptera; family Nymphalidae; genus Nymphalis; species Nymphalis io. Next base: position 1,168,646 of record NC_065888.1, read on the forward strand.
GATCAGGACGATATCATCACTATTTATTAATAATATTATAAATGCAAAAGTTTGTTCTATAGTTCGTCCTTGTTTTACAGAGTTACGGAGCCAATACTTTAGGGTTTACAGATATCTCAGAAAAAACCTCAAGGGAACGAAGCAGCACAGCACATTTGAAAGCTAGTTAAAAATTATTATTTTATTATTATTATTATTATCTGCATACAACGAAAACTAATATGTATATCAAATGGTTTTATGTGATTATTTCTATAATTATCAATTATAAAATCATAACAAATAATAATGCTCGTCTGGGTAGGTACCACCCACTCATCAGATATTCTACCGCAAAACAGCAGTACTTGTTATTGCTGTGTTCCGGTTTGAAGGGTGAGTGAGCCAGTGTAATTACAGGCACAAGGAATATAACATCTTAGTTCCCAAGGTTGGTGGCGCAATGGCTATGTAAGCGATGGTTGACATTTCTTACAATGCCATTGTCTAAGGGCGTTTGGTGACCACTTACTATCAGGTAGCCCATATGCTCGTCCGCCTTCCTATTCTATAAAAAAAAATGTATGTTATCAGTAATTATAAGCTATGACATAAATCATTCCTGTTTTTTTGTATTTATCTTAATATTGGAAAAAATTCTATGTGAAGAGAACGTCTAGATATGATGACATTCTGCAACCATAATATATAATTTTCGTTTGTATAATTGCATTCATTGAATTAAATACAAAATCGTATAATGTTGTTAATTTTAATTTTTTTTTATAGAATAGAAAGGTCGAGCATTTGGGCCACCTGATGGTAAGTGGTCACCAAACGCCCTTAGACATTGGCATTGTAAGAAATGTCAACAATTGCTTATAGCCAATGCGCCACCAACCTTGGGAACTAAGATTTTATGTCCCTTGTGCCTGTAATTACACTGATGTGATCTCTTAATAAACATTTCATTCCTCCTTAGATATATTTTTAATTTGATATTGTTATTAAAATGATAATATAAAGCCAGCATGATTAGCATCCGAACTTGTTCGCTTGTTGGTATTTGCACCGTAACCAAACTATTTGCAGGCCTACAGACATAGGGGAAAAGGCGTTTGCGTTTCACTGTCGCGTCGCAGTGCGTTTAGCGTCTCTACCGTGAGATGACCATTCTTCACATGATCGCGAACATGTCTGAAATGTATAATTATAAGCATATTTCCTTTATCATTGTTATCAAGAGGACACTGAAAATTATGATAACTTTTATCGAAAATCCTACTAGAAATAGATGAAAAGATTTTATTTTAAGACTTCAATCAAGTTTTCGATGTCTGTCATACAAACGCGCGTAAGTCTTGTGTTTTAGGGACTAACTAAAATAAAAGTCACCCACAGTAAGTAGTCATACAGCCGTAATAAGCAACGTAATACACGCCGAACGTTTCTGCGATGTGAAGGGCCGTACCTGGCACCAATTTTTGCGGTGCGGTGCGACATTTATGTGTAGACCGTGTAGTGAAGACCCTCGGATTAGATGCATTCAATCTTGAAACCAAGGAATCTTTAGGGGAATCATTACAGAATTCCTAACTATGCAATGTTACGGTCTCACGTTGCTGAGCTATTTTCTCATACACTGCAATTCATTTTTAACTTATCTTAACGTACTTCGCATTAATTAATTCAGTGGATCGATGACGTACAACGACGGGTCAAGTTCTGGTTTTGAACTCTAAGCGCGATAACATATTCAAAGGTGAAGTGGCGAGATTGATTTTCCTGCTAATTATCTATCAACTTTACTATGTATAAATTAAAATGTAACGGAAAACTTTTCGTACTTACTTATGACGTTTTTATTTTATAATTAATAATAGAATAATACTCACAGGGCTAAAGGGCAGTAGCCTTAATGGTTCAACTAGTCGTAGACATTGACACTGTAACGATTGATTATAAAACATTCCCTTACTTCCCCATTACTTCCATTCTCTAATTACATTCACAGTTAAGCTATCGCCAATCTTGGGATCTAATATGTATATGTTGTAAATTATAATTTAAGTGACTTCAGATCGAAGTACATAAATATATTGTAAATGCAGAATAATAACTGAATAGCATTCTAGAGCTTACGCACTTAATGGACTTATTCAAATCTGGTAGTGATTTATGTAAGCACTAAAAACATAAGCAATTTAATGTTGACACTTGCTCTTTATAAGAGTATCAATATTTCGTGCAAATATTGATACGTTTACAAGAGTATGTTAAATTATGATTATATTGTTAAATTAAATGATAACTAAAATAACAGTCAAAAGAAATACTCAATGTTACTTGAAATTTTCGAGGACTCCATTAATAAATACAAAAAAAATATTCTGGAGCTATTATTAGAATCTTACCTAAATACAAAAAACATATAATGTAAGCATGTTAGTTTAAGAAATAAATGAAAAAATGTATTTAATTCAATATTAATTGTTAATTCATTACTATGACTTTACGTGACGTAGCTTGTTCGGTAGAGAATATATTTGATTATATATGATTTGTTTACTCATTTATTTGTCATACATTTATTTATTTTATTGCAGCGAGAATTGTCGTTAAAGGACGATGGCCTCGTTATGAGCAATCAAAGTATCAAGTCAAGATCGTTTTACTAAGTAGCTATTTAAGTCTGTGTGACTAAAGTTACGTGTTCCCTCATTAATTAAGAACCTCAACGCGTATTGGATCAAAATTATTGGCGTAAAGGGTAGTAAATATATTTAATGTATATAAATATAAAACAAGTAATGCTGTAGGAGTTTACATTGGCTATTCGTCTCCTGTAGAGGAGTTAGGGGGAAAGGGTTGAGGATGGAGTAGATACTGTGTTTGTCAGATGTGATGTCAGAACTACGTAAAGCCATTGCAAAACGAATCCAAAGTGCTTGATCATGGTAAGGCGAATAACACGGAGTTTTTCTACTACGCTGTTCACTATTGTTACTGCAATTTTGGTGATATATGTGACAAAATTACTTCCATTATATGGTTGTTTAGTCCTTATGTGTACTGTCCTCCAGGGGCGTACCTCCAGGGGCGCGCTCTGTATCTTCGTGTACGTTTTCTTTATGTTTACATTTACCATGTTTGAAATCACTCCATATTCAATATTTTGTCCAGATCCGGAAGTCCTGGATTGGTCTAGGTTGGTAAACCAGTGGGGCGTCACGGTAGCTTGTGATCCCGTAACACCCCCTAAAAACGAGGAGAGGGGTCTCCTTGTTTTTAGTGGGTATTACGGCACACTAAGCGACGACGAATCGCAATTCAACCTAATGTGGGGAAAAAGCGTTTTTACAGCAAAATAAAAATAACGTAAGGTGAATCAAGTCATAACATTTTTTAATTAAAAAAAAAAAAAACAAAAAGACTTTGGATTCATCGTCATTATAACTTCGTTTGTAGAATCTTTTTTAGCAAACGATCCAAACGAATAAGCCGTTTGTCACTTTGAAATGTACAATTAAAATCCATTATCCCACATAAGAAAACAGTTCGAAAAGGGATTTAGAAAATCATTTTAATGAGATATCTGAATCATGAATATTCGGCCGCCACCTGCGTTTAACGTATAAGGCTAATCTACACTCGCGAACAGTGCCGGCCCTGGGGTAAAGCGAGAGGAGCGAGAGATGACTCTAGGCACCACGTAGTAAGGGGGGCGAAATGTCAAAAAAAAACCGGGGGTAATAAGCGTTAATTGCTTTTTTATAAATTTGGTGTTATATTATTTATATAACATTAACTGAAATGCAATTTATGTGAAAGCGTCCACCAAAGGGCGTTGAAAGGCAATCTTGCTCTACTCTGAATCAAGAGCCACCTGCTCGCGAACAACTGAATCGACTCACATAAATCAATATTTATTTTAAAATTATTAATAGTTTAGCTTTACAAAGCTAACATTATCATGTTAATCGCCGTAGTACTTTTTTAAATATTGCGATCGTGATAAAATGTAATAAAAATGAATGTTGTTGAAAGAAAATTAGTAAAATACTCAATAATAAACAAAAAAATAATAATTAAATCACTTTATACTTTACTGTACACCACAAAGAGAAAAAAAAATACAAAAACATGGACATACATACTTATATAAAAGTAGCATTTCAATTTTCATTACATAAATAAATTAGTATTTCGTAAAGCGAATTTGTTGTGCCAATCTGAACACCCAACACTAGGTATATATGTATAAGTACTAAACAGTACTGCCGTTTAACAATTAGCGGTACCCACCAAGAGGGCCCCTGATTTAATAGTTAGCTATATTCGTAAGCTCAAGAGATCATTGAAAATGAGTTCAAATTACAAACTATGTATATCGGTCACATATTATGTATATAGGTACGCTTATATTAAAACAAGTTGATAAAATGTGCACGTTAATATTTTGCTTATTTTATTTGTAAATCGAATAAAACACGTTTTGAATCTGAACTAAATTTATTGCGCAGGAAGTATTATCGAAAAAGATTTACTACGTTTTATTTATTACTACCACAAAATGAAATTGTGTTCGAATATGAAAAATGTTGTATTTGATATTGATATTCACGGATAACTATATTTCAATTACACAAACACATTTAGATATTTTCACTTCATATTAAGTAAACCCGAGTTTTATCGTTCATATGAAATTACATTTTATTCAACTAAACTCTTACAAACACTTTTAGATCGTCATTTTACGAGATAGACGATGGCTGGTGTTCGGCCAGCTTGTCCATGATAGGATAATCTCTATTAAATATTTCCATTCTAAGGTTATAATCCTGAAATAGCCTTGTATTATATTGCCATTTGCGTCTTATTTACCATTGTGGCTTTAACGTTTCTGAGTTTCTTTCGGAAGAGACGAGATGGCCCAGTGGTAAGAACGCGTGAATCTTAACCGATGATCGTGGGTTCAAGCCCGGGCTAGCACCACTAAATTTTCATGTGCTTAATTTGTGATTATAATTCATCTCGTGCTTTACGGTGAAGGAAAACATCGTGAGGAAACTTGCACGTGTCTAATTTCACTGAAATTCTGCCACATGTGTATTTCACCAACCCGCATTGGAGCAGCGTGGTGGAATAAGCTACAAACCTTCTCCTCAAAAAGAGGAGAGGAGGCCTTTAGCCTAGCAGTGGGACATTCACAGGCTGTTACGGTTACGGAGTTTCTTTCGCCGGTTCTACTCAGGTCTGAGTTGTTTATTTCCGACCCGGTGGTAGATTTATGACAATCAATAAGTAAGTGTAACGCTTCTATATTGAATAAATATTTTTGACTTTGACTAACGACAAAACATATTAAATATTAGACTAGTTAACAAAGATGTTACAAATTATTCCAAAAAGAGATATTGTAATTTTAAATGAGGTAATTAAAATTTTATCGTAATGCACGTTATGTTCTTTCTGTACTGGTATGATTTATACTTTTTAACTTTAAAAACATCAGTCGCATAGAACCCTGTTACCTACTTGTTATTATAAGAAACGATTTAAAAATATACAATTTATCGTATCTAATGGTGAAATACTATTTATTTTTACTAAATCTATGTCTAAATAACGATAATATTAATTGTTGATAAGTTGATAAATAATTTTAACTTTACTTGATACATTAAATTTAATGCACCGAACATATACAAACATTATGTTTTTGTTTATTTATCCTATTTGTATAATTTGTTTACAGTAAAATTGTAATTTTAAAAAAATGCCTTAAAGAATATTACCTTCGTCTACAAGTAGAAGTGGCTACGTAACAAAAACTTTACAAATTAATGCGAATGAAGCAAAATATGAAAGAATAGAATCCTAAAAACTTTCAATTGTCCTAGCCATGACGTACACATAGAGTTATGGTTGTTATGATGCGAAGATGCGCGTGCGTGTATTAAGTTTTTGGTTGTTCTATTAATGTTCAGCTTTAAAATGTAGTTATTGACCTGGAGAAATTGCTTATTTACTTCTTTTTGTGCTATATAATTATGACACTGGTTTTTCTTTTACTTGCTTTTATATCAGTTTTTGTTTTTTTTTTTTTATTTCATTATATTTTAATATGATACGGAACGGTGCGGCGCTCTCAACTAAATCAACATAATATAGAAGGAGCAAGCTGAAAATCAGCGCTGGGCATAGCACAGCACATAGCTGAGCTTGCAACCAATTGCGATACGGTCGTCAATGAAAAAGAGTGGTAAATTAGAAAAATGTGTCCAGTATGAATAATTTGTATCTCATAAAAATATGTATGTTTTTTCTTAAGAGTTACTTTGTAATGTACGACCTATCTGAAGCAATAAATTTTTATTATTATTATTATTATTATTATTATTATTAAATAAGTTTAATAGTTTATAGGTATATGTGTGAGTGGTGTGTACTCATGTTATTGATACACACACATATGTATATATATCAGAGCGTGTTAGTCTTTTTTATGGTGTAGTTATGCGGACGGGCAAATGGGACACCATCACGTAATTGGTCACCACCGCCCGTAGACATTGGCAATGTAAGAAATAATAACCATTCCTAAAATCGCCAATGCTCCACTAACCTTGGGAACGAAGATGTGATATCCCTTGTGCCTGTAGTTACACTAGCTTACACCCTTCAAAACTAAACACAACAATACTAATTATTACTGTTTAGCAGTAGAATATATGATGAGTGGGTGATTCCACCCATACGGGCGTGCACAACGCCCGTACAATTAGGAAGCCTAGCGGGTGCACCTGTTATTTCGGTAATAATATTATACATATATCGTGTTAGTTCACATCCCAAGCAACATATACATTATGTTTTGGGTACCCGAACTGTACCCAGTTAGTTGTAGTGTTAACAACACTGTAATTAATCTTGTTCATGGACGACGAACGTAATGAAACCGACACGTAATTTAGCAGCGAAGTGTATTGAAAACGAAGTCGATCTTTAAGAGCTTTAACAATTATTTTTCACGTATATCTTTACTTATTATTACTAAAAAATATTTAAGAAAAAAATACATTTTTCTTTTTTTTAAATAGGTTGCAAGTGTGTAAGGAACACTTACAGCTCAGTTGACTGCCTTGTTGATTTAGTGGCTAGATGGAGGGCCGCAGACCCTTTGGTTCTGGGTTTAAATCCCAGGTCGGACCAATAAAAAGTTATTGGATTTTTCTGTCAAAAATTCTCAATAGCAGGCCGGAGCTCTCTTGAGATTCATTAAATATAAGAACCGGACGAATAATAAATCCCTTGACGGGATAATAGTATGTCTTTGATTCTGAATTATCTTTTGTCTTTTGTTTTTAATAAATACTTTTTATTTTTCGGTATATATAATAGAGTTCGTAATAAGGTAATTCTTATGGTTTGATAATATAATTTAAGAATGAAAAAACCGCAATCAATTTAAATTATGTTGTTTCTGCTAAAATTATATCGATTTATTTCTATTTACAACCCTTATTTGAAATTCCAACTCGACGAATGAAACTTTCAAAGTTAATTAATTTTTTCTTGGAGCGTCCTTTGGTAGAAATTCTCGAACGTTTAAATGTTGATTGCTATTGCAGTTTGTTCAAAATTCAAGTTTTCTGTAATCGTTTACTTCAATTTCTGTTGTAGAATACTTTAAAATATTTTCCATTGGTACTGGCCGCCAATTACATTCAAGTTATAAAACTATAAGTATCGTACCGTTCATATGTATACAATATGTATATATATATTAACAGTACTATATTTTTTACAGCAGTAAGTAAAGACATGTATGTCGTCGCTGCATACGTCAATCAGGTCAGAATGAAGATCCTGTTAAGGTGTAAAAACATCTATATTCAATAGGATTTGGCAAGTCATGGCAAGGCACATTTAATTCATTTTCGAGTAATATGAACCTTGACCAAAACGAACACTTCACATCTTGTAATACTCTTGCTAGTGGTAAATGAATATAATCCCTTTTTAAACGAATACAACCCCTTTTTGAATGAATACAACCCTTCTTTTAAAGGAATACAACCCCTTTTTTAAATGAATAAAACCCTTTTTTTAAACGAATACAACCCCTTATATTAAATGAATACAACCCCTTATTTTCATCTCATCCATGCCCTGACTTCCTTTTTAGTTTCTGTCAGTTCCCCGATAGTGATGTTAAGAATCAAATACCGTCACATGCATCAGATATGGTGGACTATAATAATAATAGTCGTAAGATGACCACTTCTTTATTTTATGTAACATTTCTTATTATTACTGACATATATCATCTTAATTCTTCTATTACAACTGCCATATTGCCCCTGAACTGGAAACTACTTAAAATTATACCCATTCCTAAAAACACTAACGCACTAGTTATTTAGATTTTCGATCTATGTACATCAAATTACATTTCTTATAAAAATTCTAGAATGTTCTTGTTCATCAACATTAAAATCCGAATCCCATCTCAAGAATCGAGATGGCCCAGTGATCAGAACGCGTGAAACTTAACCAATGATCGTGCCTATATGTGTCTAATTTCACTGAAATTCTGGTTCATGTGTATTCCACCAACCCGCATTGGAGCAGCGTGGTAAAATAATAATGGAGAGAAGGTCTTAGCCCATCAGTGGGGCGTTCACAATCTGTTATTGTACTGTTCCATAGTATCTCTCATTGAAATTGTATAAATATATGTTACGCCACCTGCTCCCTTATTTGTCTTTTGTAGAATATTCTTTTCTGTATAGAATGTCTGATAGAAAGTAGTTTTTGAGAATAAGACCGCCTATTTGCACAGCTCTTTGAAGATTGCATACTTTGTAACATTACCTATATTTTATTTGATGTATAGTAAAGTATTTTATTATTGTTCCCCTCATGTGATATATGGGACGCAACTTTTTTTATAAAAAATAAATAAAAGATGCAAAATTATACAGTTTAGCTACTTAAATTCTACACGAAACCTAGTAGTACCTAAAGCTTTGTACATTTGTTAGATAATAAGGTTTGCTCAAAATCTAAATATATATACTTTATTCAAAAAGGCTCTATAGCACTTTTAAATGGCCATGTATTGAACTTTAATTATTTTCTTTATTATTGAATATAAACCCACATCGGTTCAATTTGTTGATTTTCTTGTTCTTGTAAGATAACCTTTTATATAATTTCATCTGTTAATATTTTGGTCTATTTATAGAAAATAATTTTAAGCCAGTCCCACTCGGGCGATTGAACTAAAATTTGCTTATACTTTGCAATTTTATTTTATTTAGTGGACTTTATTAATATCTTGTAATGTTGTATACAGTGTAAGATTCTAACGATACCCGATTCATCCAAATCTGTTCATGCATTTAAATGTTTTGGTGGAAAAAAGAAACTAACATACATAAAATACAAACATAAGTCCTGAAAGCATGACTCCGTAATTATGAAGTCATGACTAAAAATATTACTTATAAGGTAAAAGTCCGACAAACTTGAGGTATTAAAATACATGTAAGATTATTAAAATAAATATTTCTTTTGAATGAATAATATTTGGAGTTCTCATGAGTATTAATTAGAGTCAATATATAAAATCGTTTTTACGAAACGATTTCCTTTGAACAACTAAATTTTCCATTTTATATTATTTATTAATAATAATAATACTTTATTGTTATCCGTTACTTATACATATATTATAAAAAGTAGCCCAGACTCCTGAACTGGTGTTACCCATGCGTCAGAAGTCAGTTCCTTCCCATTAAATAATTACAAGTATTTAGTTTTTTATTATGAGAAAAATTAAAATCGATTAATCTTTGAAATAACATATTAGTTAGCCGATACAATAATAACATGATTGTATCGGACTTTTATATAATCATAAAAGATATAACAATGTAATTTACCTTAACGCAATTTTCCTTAAGTGGGTAACGTTCGAACATAATGTCTCAGACCTTGGAGTCGGGAGTTGATAATTTATAATTGTTATTTGTTAAATAGCTCGTCTCGCTATAATCGCAATCGCAATTTCCACGTATGGGCGGAAGTCACCGGATGACAAGGTGACAGCGGTATGTCGTTATTATCGCAGTAATATCATTTATGCACTGCTCCCGCAATAAGCGTGTAAGATCCTGTCGAATGGTTTCCTCTAAAGGCTACCTTTGGCTTGATGGAGTCTCAAGCATTAAAAAACCGTTTACCGAACTAATTTCGGTGTATGATGATGTCCTTCGGTCACGGCGGTCAATCTCAAGAAAGATAAGTCAATTGTGCAGAACATATGAAAGAGTGTTTGCGCAAATACAGGTGCACTCTCTATTCCTTCGCCCTCATAATGTGATGAAATGGCAAATCTGATACGACCGAAAAAAGTTTAGATGCGGATCCAACGGCTTTACGTGCTTTCCGAATGTACACATTTCCAACTTCTAGATTCCGGGCTACTACAGAACATTATTGGCCCAACCTGGGTCAACCGAGCACCTCGGGATCTGCCTTATATCTAGCCACTAGATCAACAAGGAAGTGAATTTCTATATTTATATTATGTATGTATCAAAAGGAACGAACCACAATAATGTTACGTCATGCATGCTAAAGGTCGCGTAGTTTCCGGTCTAAAAAATGTTCTCGATGCCTGACACCAATGTATGTGTATATGAAATATAGCAAAATCGAAGTCTTGTAAGTTGTTGAAGTATTTTATTTCGCCCTTACATTACTGCATTGGTATTATGTCAAAAATGACAAGTTTGAAGTTATTTCATTACCGTAATCGTTACGGAAATGCTGAATCTCTTTTCAATAAAGATTGTCAGTTTTAAAGATTGTCAATTTTTATTTATAATATAAGTTGGTGGACGAGAAGATGAAAGTGGTCACCATTGTTCATAGAAATTGGCGCCGTAAGAAATATTAACTATAAGAAATGGTTAATAAGGAATATCCTTGGATCCGAGTGGAAAACCATCAATATAAATGGGTAATATCGAAATTCTTGTAAGAAACTAAACATAAACCAAATTTTTAATGACTTTAGGAAAGTAGACAAGGTGATGGATTGTCTGATATTTCGTTAGTTTAAATCTTTACTACATACTACTGCTTACTAGACGTAACAGTTTTGTTATTTCCCACAGCCAAGTTACGGCAATCTGGAGAGGTTGCCATAACTTGGCTGTGGCTGTATGTATAGAGCGTACTTCACCATATTGCTGCGTGGTAGATACACATGTGTCAGATTTTCACCAGGGCGAGCATGCACGAATGCCCTTTATACTTAGAGCAATCTAGAGCTGAACCCGATACATTGCTTCAAGTTGCTGATATTTAGTATAGGTTTTGACGCATGGATGATTTCTTGTGACATATACTTAAATAAAAACTATATAGAAAATTGTAGTAACTAGCTTTATGTTAAAATATATTTACTCTTTTTAAATAAACATGTTAATTGACGTGGGAACATATAATATATATATTTTAGCGTTAGTGCATTCTTATAGTTGAACTACGAATGGTGTTCATTTCCGATCAGAGCCGGTATTTGTTTCGGATCCAATGTCATTCATTGACAGATCTCTCACGGTCCACTTAATTTGTTTGCATAGAATAATATGTTAATAAAAAATTAAAATTTAGTCGATCAAAAAAAATATCCGTTGATATAATTCATTTCTGTCACAATTTTTTTTTATTTTGTCCTTAACAAGAAGGTCATTTCAAGTTCATGATATGTTATTTTATATGTTTTAATTACCATCACAACGATATAAATATATATACAATTATATTATTTTATTATTGAGAGCTATTTTTATTTAAGGTTATTAAAATAACTGCATTATTTAAAATAACTATGTTTGGTTGGTATTTTGATGAAGATTAAATACGAAAACATTAAACTTTAGACACCGTATTCAGGTATTTTTAAAAGACGAATGTGTGCAAAAATCTGCTACGTTATAAAACGCCACGGAATTTCCAATCAAAGTAGCGACATAAAATAAAAAAAGTTTGCAAAATAAAAGTCGTATCACAATAAGCGGGTTACTTGTAACATTGTGTTACTCTTTATCAAAATAAATAAACATATTAGTCACTTGATTACTTATTACCGTTAATATCTAAACATTGTAGTTAAAACCTATTGTATAACTAGTAAATAGTTACTGAGATATTAAACAAAAATAGACGCAACGTATAAGAAATAAGTTATCAAGTTAAAACTAAAGTAACAGTCGGGACTGCTAGGCTAAACTTCCTCTCCTCATCTCATGCAGCTCATCACCACGATGAATAATAAACACCAATTAAGCACACGATCATCGGTTATGATTACGAAAAGTATAAAATTTAAAAAAGTATTTAGTTACTTCTTCCAAAATCCATTAAAAAAATAATTTTATCACATAAAATAAGGAACGTGGTTATACAGCCATTTCCACCGAAAGATAATATTATTTACAATACAATATTTTCTTAAAAAATCAAATCAACATCAAAACAAATCGTGTATTTCAATTGGTTGAGCGGGACTGGTTCAACATTGAGATACAGGATATCGCACCCTACAGGTACAGTTAAATAAAAGCTTGTCATATTTAGAAGACGTTTCAACTCAATGTTAACACCGAAATAAAATGTTAACAAAATAAGAACTAAAATTAAGTACACACCGGTAAAAAAACAGAGTAAACTTAAAATGAAACAGAATTAAATTATTAGATAATAAAATACAAGTAACTTACGGTTTTATCTAGAAGATAGCTCGCTGGGAAAATCAACGGGATATACGTAATCATGTATACCATCGAGGTCCAGTAGACCGTGATACTCGTCACCCCATAGTACTTTACCACAGCGTCCTGAATTATGCTGTATTGCAACCATTGCATCGAATTAGTGGCCGAGTAGAGAACGAATATGAACAAAACCAGCCATCTAATAGGAACAACATTATATTCAACCGTCGGCTTCTTAGACGGAGAATCAAGAACACCCCCCTTTTCCGCTACACCGTCCATCACGCTCCCGCATACTTCAAGATTCTTTGAATCCGTCATTTTTGTAAATATTTCTATATTATTGTCGTCGTGAAGAATATATTTCTTCAATGGCACATTAATTTACTAAGTCTACAAAAATACGTAAATCTTAATAATGTTATATATATATTTATTGTATGTAACGCTAAGCGTTTTCAGTTTAATATATAATATTATTGTCAATTTTCCGCGCGTTTTTTTAAAGCGCGGTGCTTGGTCTGTAAGCGTGAGAGACGCGCGGCCGCCCGCAGTCGACTGTTTTCAATTTTCCTCAATCACGGACCGAAGTGCTCCTTCGCACCCTCCGTGAACGATACTCTGATAAGCGATGAGACTAGACTAGTTGTTCTACTGTTATTAGTCATCTTGATATAGTGATGTAACGAATTATGCAAAGATATGTAATTATATCATTGACTTAATCTTAACCAATGATCGTGGATTCAGACCCAGGCAAGTACCACTGAATTTTCATGTGCTTAATTTGTGTTTATAATTCATCTCATGGTTTACGACGAAGGAAAATATCGTGAGGAAACCTGCGTGTGTCTTATTTCACTTAAATTCTGCCACATGTGTATTCCACCAACCCGCATTGGAGCAGCGTGGTGGAATAAGATCCAAAACCTTCTCCTCAAAAAAGGGAGAGGAGGCCTTAGGCCAGCAGTGGGACATTCACAGGCTGTTACTTTAATAAACTTCTAGTTATTATTATTACTTGTTATGTTATACATAAGTAATCACTTCTAACGATTTCCTTTCCAATTTAAATATGATAAAAGGTATATTTTTTTAAGGTTTGCAATTTACATAGATCCTGGCCAAACGGTTCGTCAATTGCAAATACTCTTAAACCCTTAAAAATTTAATTTTAATACGTAACAATTTATTTATTACAATTATAATTAAAGGGTGAAAAGCACATTTAACTACTTCAATCGACACAAATATATTATGTAAAGGTAACTTAACGCGGTGACTATTGTTAAATTTTGCATATAGTGATAGAATTTGAAACACGTGACGTCATATCCGATATACCTCCCCCGGTCTATTGAACAATTACAAAACAATGGTGAAACAGAAGTTACATCAGCCATTTATCAAATTTCATTTTTCATATTCACGCTACATACAAAAGTGAGATTTTTTTCATTAATAAGATTGAAAAAATGAGTGAGTATTGAAAACTATTTTATATTATATTTTCATGTAATCTATTTTAATAAATCGTTGAATATCCCATATTTCGTATTTTTGACAACATTTTAGGATCAATACTTACAGAGAAAAAAACAAAAATTCTCAAGAATTCATATCGTAATTTCATATTTGTATATTTTATAAATTATGAAAGATATATATGTGTGTTTCTCGTTACGAATCCATTAGTTTTTTTATACAATGTTTTATTTTGTTGTTTAATTTGCCTCCAAATTTAACCGCTCTAATTAAAATTTCCTTAGTTACTCAATACGTCCGTGACTGGATCACCTAACTCTATTTGGGTACCAATTTTAATCGTTCATTGACAATGACGGTCAGACATGAGAAGGATCCTATCATTTATCCGTTTTTTCATTATATACGCTACCTTAAAAATCATAATATATGAGAAAAAAATGTATAAACAGCCACGTAGACAAAATTTTATTCAACAATTAACGAAATAAAAAGTGTTAAATCAGAACCTCAAAATCAGAACTACACACGAGTAACGGTTCTTCGTCCATCTCTTTTTATTGTCCTTATTTACTAAATAGGTATGCAAATAGTAACAAAACGATTACAAAATTGTATATTTCGTAGATACGGCCTAAGTTTTGTCATTTTGGATTAAAAGCTGCGTCATATATGACATTTGTTCGTCATCATTATTATTATTTGTAGATTGAGGTATTTTCTCGATGCGAATATAAAAACAAATAAAGAGTCTAAAATTCAAACAATTAATCACTAGAAAGTTGAACAGTAGGTATATATTATGTTCCTTTTATATAATAAAGCGCAAAGGTGTCCTCGTGGATGATATATTTACATGTGAAAAAATTCCATCGGATGTTTGAATTTTTTTGTCCTGACGAAAGGCGGAGAGCCTGGAGCCTTGCGTGGACTCTGAAAGAGGACTATATCTAGCACTGGATTGCGATTAGCTGATGTTTGATTGATTGTTTTCCTTTACCACCGAGTACGAGAAAAATTATAAGCACTAATAAAAAAAAAAATTGTGGTTGCCAATTCACGTATACTAGCCACTGAGCCATATCGGCTTTTAAAAATAACACTTTCTGCCTTTCAATATATGCGTAATGTCAATTTTCAAGCCCTGTTCGACTGACATTCGTCTTAAACTGGCACCACTTGCATATTTGCTTACGATTAGTGTAACAACACTCCGAGTAGAGTGCGTGCAAGTGGCTCAAGATCAAGTTATTTGATGAATGCCTTGATAGTAAGCACTATCAAGGCGCTTCAAGACGTTTAAGTATCGTTTCTATGTGGATCTACGAACACCAATTAAAATAATTACTTAACGATAAGCACGTTCAGTTAAAGAGGAAAAAACATTTGTATTGAATGTACTATTATATTACTCGTACTTTGAAAAACCAATATTTATGACACTTCGTTGTTAAGATATGTTGTCCATACGGTTATTGTCTAATTATAAATCTTAACATTACATACATACCGCATATACTTTTTAAATTTTAAATATAATAATAATTACAACTGATATCGGGATCCGTAGGTTCTGTGCCTGTTACAAATATAAAATTATAATTTAAAAAAAAAAGTGTAATTTTTTAAAAATATATATGTAGGTGAATTGTTCCACATTATTGTGTACGTTACTAATAAATTAACGTCAAATAAATAAGCAGTGAAACAATATACACTTTATAACCTTGGACAAACAAAGCGCGCCTGTAACATGTAATTTTTAAAACAAAAAGGAAAGGATCAAAAGAAAACTCGGAAATGTCATTGTTTGGAAATCAAAACATCTTTAAACACGTTTTCAATTTAATCAAGGTATATAAATTCACACAAAACAATAGGATCCTTCAAAAGGCCTTAATTTAACGTTACGTAAAATATTTAAGTAAAAATATAGTCGTATGCTTACCGTATCTCATGAACGGCGACGAAACCTATTCAAAAAGGTGGGAGTTCCGTTTCGGTCTTTTGGGAGCCTATTTCATCAGCCAGAAACTAAAAAATGCATAACGAGGGTACGAACAGCGTTTTATTTTTGCTCGCAGAAAACATAGGCAATCGAGATCGAGATAATTAACAGATGTTAGCCCGCATAACTCTTGTACAATTATGAACAGTAGAGGTACTCTACTACAACCTACCTTTTATACAAACGCTATTGGCTTTCTATACCAAAGCTAATGGCAAGCTTATTTAAACAATTAATTCTAAGGATAAACGTTGTAAATTATTTTTATTTTAATTTGATACAATATGACTGTAGTTATAGAATAAAATACAATTATTTGAATATTATTTCCGGTTCCGCGTTATTTATTGAGAAATTGTGGTGATTATTTGATTATATTCATAGTGTAGTTTTTTTTATAGAATAGGAAAGCGGACGAGCATATGGGTACCTGATGGTTAGTGGTCACCAACGCCCATAGACCACCAACCTTGGGAACTAAGATGTTATGTCCCTTGTGCCTGTAATTAAACTGGCTCACTCACCCTTCAAACCGGAACATAACAAGACCAAGTACTGCTGTTTTGCGGTAGAATATAGAATGAGTTAGTGGTATCTACCCAGATGAGCTTGCACAAAGCTCTACCACCAGTAGTGTAACTGATTAAATAAAAAAATATCTTGTATATTGTCACAGGTACTAATTACTGGTGTACTTAATGCACAGTGTATATAAATAAAAATTAAAAATAGCAACTGTATAAATCACGACCGCGTGGAATTGTGGAAATAATAGCTAGCAGCATTTCTCTTTTGAAACGATTCTCTGGGCGAAAAATGAACCAGCTCTCCTGTTACCAGTGGAAGCAATAAGACGAGATGTTATATTTTTAATTTAAGTTTTTGCCCTATTCCGAGGTCCAAGCGTTTCAACTGCAAACGGAACAAATACCTAATAAAATATCTTGATATTACAATTGCTTTTACAAATTTTTCCCACATAGGACTCAAAATCAAATCAAAAATCTCACAAATTATATGTTATAGATTTTTTTTTTTTTTTATATTCGCCGGGAGGGTAAATGACTCTACTCCACCTGATGGTAAGTGGTAGTAGAGTCCAAACGCGACGACGGCCAGTACAGACGGGAAAAACGTTCTGCACTAGCCGCCTTCGCCTTGCCGGCCCGCAAGATGCCTCTTCACGCCTCGTTTGAAGGAACCCGGGTTGTAAGAGGAGGGGAACACGTGAGCTGGTAAGGAATATATATATATATATATATATAGGTAATATAAGGTTATAGATACGTGGCTATCTAGATCTTTAAAAATTTTGCTTTTGCTTCCTTCTAATTTAGATAAATTATAGGGCAAGTGCAAACATTCGACATTTTAAAAAATATAACGCACACGTTAAAGTTTAAAAACAAAAACACGACTACGTAAAAATCAAGTTTTGAAAAGTATGACGTCATTTTATAATTATTGAACCAAAGCACAACACATTTCAAAATAATATATTTTTTAAGTACACGACCTTATTTCCATATAGAGGGCACCATATTAAATTTAGAGATTACAAAGGCAGCGGTCAATAAAGACGCTTCTAACAACACTTCATTTGTCGAATTATGATAAGTAGTTTAAAAGTTATGGGAGAACAGATGGACATGCTTACATACATACAAACTGACTGAAATCATTCTTCTTATCATAAAAACATTATACACGCAATGTATTCTATTATATATAATAATTTGATTGCTTTACTCGCTTAATCGCTTATTCTCATCGCTATAAATTTATACAGACGAACATATATTTTACGCGCCTTGAATTTGCTCGGTTTTCACTTATTGTCATTTAAAGACATATGTCTACATATTTTGAATATAATAAAATAGTATTCATGTGAGAATATTTTTTTTTTAACTATCTAAATATAATTTAATATTAAAATTAAATAATTAATACAAACCAGCGGTTTAGTATGGACGCATGCAACATTAATTGTCTATTATTATTTTATGCAATGTTGAATGAATCGATAATATATTATGAATACGTTCATTTTTATAACATTAAAAAGGCGAAAAAAACTGTTAAAAAGAAAAAATCGTGAAACCTGCATATGACAGATGAAATTGTAAATAAATTGTCATGTAAAAACTTTGCCAAACAGCGGAACATTTATAGGCTGTTATTTACTATTCATAATATTAGCGTTATTAAAAAGTACGACAAGAAGACTGTCTAATGTTTAAACTGCATCAGAGACACGTAATTAAACTCTATGAAAAGTGGATAGCAGCGTTTTCAGCAAATTGCTGAGGTCGTTAGCTGAACAGCTGCCGCGGAACTTATGTCTCCATATAATTACGGGAATATATTGAAGAAAGTAGGGAGCGAACCTTGATATTGGCACATGTTTGAACGTGAACAAATAGATGTGACATTAATTTAACTTTTATTATGCTATCTCGAAAATTATCATATACATCAAAAAATATTACAAGTGCCTAACAAAAAAATCATAGCCAAGTTTCATATATATATTATTGCTAAAAAAAAATATTCCGTCGATATATTCCATTATGACTTAACATTGGTTACTAAAATAGTTTGTGTCAAATAAATCAACATTTCATGGCACTTCTCAAGTTACAATACTTGGAATATTTGGTAATAAATTAGAAGCAATAGTACCTTTAGCTGACAGCTGACAGCTGGCAGCCTCTATATCATATAATAATTAAGGGAGCATTAGAAACATATTACAACAAATACCGAATACTCAGTCAGTGCGAATTTGGACGGGAAAAGTCGAAAATTTATATTAACATTTAAGTTACACAATAGAGTTATAAAACGTATATATTTTCACTATGTGTAGAAATCCTTACCGCTTTATCCATCTCATGGTCTCTCCAAAAGTTGTCTGGTAGAGATAGCTTTCCTAGCGATAAGACCGTCGTAAATAATAAATTAATTTAATTATTATAAAACAATTTATTTCTGTTCTATAGCGGTGTTTTTTGCTGCTTTAAATGCAATGGAATTTCTATTTTTATTTGGGTCATACCGTACAAAGTTATAAATAATTTACAATCATTTACAATACATAAAAAAGCCGAGATGGCCCTGTGGTAAGAACGATACTGGTGGTAGGGCTTTGTGCAAGCCCGTCTGGGTAGGTACCACCCACTCACCAGACATTCTACCGCAAAACAGCGATACTTGATATTGTTGTGTTCCGGTTTGAAGGGTGAGTGAGCCAGTGTAATTACAGGCACAAGGGACATAAAATCTTAGTTCCCAAGGTTGGTGGCGCATTGGCTATGTAAGCGATGGTTGACATTTCTTACAATGCCAATGTCTAAGGGCGTTTGGTGACCACTTACCATCAGGTGGCCCATATGCTCGTCCACCTTCCTATTCTATAAAAAAAAAAAACGCGTGAATCTTAACCGATGATCGTGGGTTCAAACCCGGGCAAGCACCACTGAATTTTCATGTGCTTAATTTGTGATTATAATTCATCTCGTGCTTTACGGTGAAGGAAAACATCGTGAGGAAACCTGCATGTGTCTAATTTCACTGAAGTTCTGCCACATGTGAATTCTACCAACCCGCATTGGAGCAGCGTGGTGGAATAAGCTCCAAACCTTCTCCTCAAAAAGAGGAGAGGAGGCCTTTAGCCCAGCAGTGGGACATTCACAGGCTGTTACGTTTACAATACATACATCGCACCTATATAAGGTTATTTCATTTCGACACAAAACTTGGCGATGGTAATTAAATAATCCTAACAATAATTGCTTCTCACGAATCTTATACGAAATAATAAAAATACATACAAGATATTGACAGCAATAGTAAAATGTCAATACATTTTAAAAATATCAATTTTAATATCTATATATCTCCATCTTAGTGACACATGTTCAAAAGAGCTGACACTGAATTTCACACAGGGCTTTAAATTGAACCACGTAGACACTTTGAGCGCAATATATCATTTCCCTAACCACTGTCACGACCCTGGTACATACGCAACCGTACATCACTCTCGTCACTTCTCATTACAATGCTTTTGATAAAACATAACTGTATTTGAAAATATCACGTGAATCTTATATCGTGTATAAAAGAAATGTAAAATGTAATTACAAAAAAAAATCCAAGTTCCTGTTTCTTTGACAACATTTTATTGATTGACAAATTATAAATATACTTATTAATTATATCATATCCATCCTATTTATTTATGTTTAATAATTTAACACGTAAGTTTACAACGAGTTGCAGTGGCTAGAGCACACGAAATTGAACCAAGATTATGTGTATAAATCCGTGCAAGCACCACTGAATAAATTTACAAATGCTTACTTAGTGCTTTTTATGTAACTCGTACAGTTCGCTGCAAGCTGCAAACTTTCTCCTCGAAATAAAAAGGAGACCTTAGCCCAGCAGTGGGACGTTTACAGGCTATAAATGTCCTACTGTAACTGCTGTTTAAGTAAATATTTAATTTAGGCAACTACGCAACGCAATATGTTTGTTAAAATTTCTGCATATTTAATTGTAAGGGTTTTGAAAAGACTTGAAGGTAAAGCAACATAAATGGTAGACAATGGTAGAAAATAAGTTAATTCGCAGGCAGCAAATGAAATCGAGTCTATAAACGGAACATTCTCTGAAAACAGGAAATAGAGTTATCCAACTGTAGAGGGGAAAGAGGCCGCTACGTTAAGTTTCCATTGTAGCACTAAGCGGTTCGACAAACTTTTTGCGTATGCTGAAAATTTGTAAGTTTTCTTTTATATTATATTTCGGCATATTTTCTTGAAATGTATAAATATAAGTTTAACAAGCATCACATATAAGTTACCCGGTCACATTTAACGAACCGCATAAAAGTTATATGTGGCCGATATGAGTTTTTAGTAGCTTTCTTTATTGCATTGATATTCATTGTTTTATACGATTATTATATTGCTTATTGAACAAAAAGCAACACGATTATTATATAGTATGCGTGAATTAATCTCAAGCTCAGCGATTAAGGAATATATTGTGATGAAACTTGCTTCTGTCGGATGAAACTCCTAGTAAAATACAAGCACGTATCTACTGTGTATGAGGTGCTAGCTACCCGGTCCCGGCTTCGCACTGGTAGAATAATGATCTACAAACTTTTATATAATACATATCGATATTACTCTAGTAGATTACGTCATAAAACCCTTTAAGAGATTAGGCTTTTACTCAGCGTGGGAAATATGATGTAACTTAAAATTTTACTTTTTAAAATGTTTATATATCATTGTTAAATAAAATGTAAGCACTTAGTAAACGACTTATTCAAATTTTAAGGAAAACGAATCGACGATTAATTCAAGACGCTCCCCATTTGCGGAACAGCGGAAGAGACGGTGCACGATTGATTAAAATATTATAAAACATTCTGCTTCGCCTGTAAGCTTTTCCTTCGATCGTATGGATTTTAGTTACAAATGTTCGTGTATTCTCTGTGCAATATAGCACAAAATATACTTTATTCAAGTAGAATGTTCGAAAAGTCAGTGGAATCGTAGTTTGTGTACTGAATAATAAAAAAAAATGTTAATATTTAATCATGAGTAGTTTATGATGATTTTACGTTGTAGGCGACAAGGTAGGCATACATATTTACATATATAATTTTGAATTAATATATAATACTACATACATATTACCCCCAGGCTCGGGGTGGGAATCGAACCCGCAAACCCGGAGTGCAAAGCAGGGTCATCGCCAACTGCTCCAACGGGCTAGTTTAAATCAGTAAAAGACAATAAATCAATATAACGTTGAATTTATCTCCGTTCAGTAACAAACAAGTATATATATCCGATTAAATATTACTACATATAAAAATATACATGGTGAAATATTATTTACATTTTTCGTTCAACGTAGCGTAAGCTATTGAAAATCGGTTTACATAATCTTCGATGGAATTCTCGGCACATTAAATTTTCGACCGTCTCTTTACTAAAGGAAGTAAGCAAGATGTCAAAGTCATTTTATTTTTAGAATTTATGTTACCCTGGCTGAACCCAACGCTACGCTTGCGGTAAACTTGGATTATACGCGCCTGTTCCATATTTGGCAATATTGTTTAACGTACATGAACACCACTCTACTCTTTTAAGTGGTGAGTTACATTAAAGCTATAATTTAATTCGTTGCGTTAAAAATGCGAAATTAAATTTATATAATTGGGCTGATATTTTTGACATTAGCGCGTTAATATAATTGCGCGCCTTATGATATAAACTATGTAATCCGGACGCTCCCACAAAAAAAAAAATTCCAAATCAGTCTTATTAGCACCATGAGATTAGCACGTTAAAACCAACTCATTAAATTTGTAATGTTAATTCTTACGTTATATTTAATTGAAAAGCTTTAAAAAATATTCATAATAGTACAAAAGGCTGACTTTTATGCCTAAGGGCAATCTCCAGTCAATTTTTATGCAAATCAGGAACGTATTAAGGCAACACTAATTTGTAATAGTGTTCGATTAAGATAAAATTTAAATAATTGAAGAACCGATACAATAATTATGATACATAAATAATTTAAAATAATATTATAAATCATCACACACGATCTGCATTGCTATTCAGTGAGAACTCACTTTGCGTCTCACTTATGAAATGTCGAAAACTTACGTTGATACGCTATGATTATACGTAGTATACGAGTACACATAATGTTATAAAATATATAAGTCGCATATCACATTTTAACATTTCACGATCTTGTTCTCCGGTGCCTCATATTCGATCGTTGTTTAGTCTTTCATCTTACAGCTGCACAAATAACCCAAGGCAATTGGAACAAAAAATATTTATCAAATAAAACCTTTATTGTAATTCCGGCCTAAATGACGTCTTTATTCGCCTTTTAAGATAATGTGATAAAAATTATTTATTGAAGATAAATTTATTTTAAAACAAGTAATTTACAAAGGTATGCGACGTGTTATCTTGTTAAATTCTGACAGCAATAAGTACATTGTATGTTTAGAAATGTTTAGTTTCCTTATAAATTGTTGGGTCTCGGTATTAGAAGGTCATTTTATGGTTAAGGGACGGGTACAGTAACCTCCAAAACTATTTAACAAAGGAATATAATTTCAAACTTTGCCCAAAATTACTAATAAGACAATAGTAGAAGACTATCGTTGTTTGACAAAATAATAATTAGAAAGTAAAAAAAACGATAAATTAATTTAACACAATAAGTGTTCATCATTAAACATTTACCACGCAATAATGGAGTACACCACATTTTAATTTAGTATGTTCGTAGCGAACCCCTTCTATCACAACTAGATAGATCAATGGGATTATGTAATATTTATCTTTCAAATCCCAACTTCAGAGCTAACCAAAATTATATATAATATAGGTAAACATAATATAAAGAAGCGAAACTAGACAATATATTATAATAATTGTTAATATTATATATAAGAGCAACATAGTCACCCAAGTGACTCGGTACTTAAAATGAGAAAAAAAAATAAAAAAAACTTTTCATCATTAAAAATATAGCTATTGAATCTGGTCTTGACTCATAAAGTGAATCGAAATAATTATTCCTTATCAAAGAACGGTTACTTACTGCGTTACGGTTACTTACAATGATAAATTTAAACAAAATGTAGAAAAAAGTATAGAATTAAATAAACAACCTCATTTGTTCACAAACCAAAAGTACAAGAGTTCTAAATTGAAAAGCGTTATGCAATTCTTCCTCATATTGAAGATGCTACTTAAAGGTACATAGTAACCAACATTCCATACAAAATTCATTTCAACAACAAACAACAACATTCCGACCATATGAACTAAGATACTCCTGTATCTCTAACAATACTACCTTGTCACTCTTAAAACTGTACAGCAATATACATTATTGCTGTTTGTATTGAATGAGTGGCTGAAATCTACCTAGACGGATCTGATTCAGGGAATTCTGTAAGAAAATAGACATATCTTGAATACAAAGTATAAAAAACTCATTTTACGATCTCTCGACAAGTGTTGCCCGTTTTAAAAATAAAACTGATTTTAATATTACAATAATGAAATGACCTACTAAAGTATTTTAATAATATCATCAAATACTTTTATCAACGAGCGTACATGGAAACAGAACAATGTGAAATGATTAATTTCGCGGACATGTTGCGAGGTCCGGTGTCCGGCAATTTGATGAATTCTCTTTGTTATTAAAACAGTATTGATATAAGCGGATCAATAGGGTTTCCTTACAACATAAAATACAACCTTTTTGAAGTCCGAAATTAAAACAGGGGATGTAATTTTCTAAGTCGATTCCTTATATGAACTCAGTATCTTAGTATATATAATAGAATACCACCGGTTAGAAATATAGATTCTACCTAGAAAATCCGACAATGTGAAATAGATTGATAAACTTTAAGTAGATAATATCACAATGATGTCTTCACAAGTCTTTAATGCCGTACTAGTTTATCGTTATCGAATCGAATCGTTTCACGGCAAACAACAAAGTGCTATAATTCTGAATTATTTATATTTAAAATAAAAAAGAGAAAAATAATAAAATAAAAGTATTTTTTTCTTAGTCCTATTTTAATCGCGCCTAAATTTAGTATTAGTAATAATATAAATGATTATTTTAAAATGAAATATAATGCAGTTTTGTAAACAAAAACATTTTTCAACAATCTTTTCGATACATTATTATGAAGAAAATTCAATGTAGTATATTTCCAATAACAAAATTTGTAAGAAGGTCCGAATCTAGCTCCCCACGACGATTTAGCGAAAATACATTCCCATTTTATCTTTTCAATTTAAGTAACTCGATTTCAGTTGTATGAACATATCGGATAAAGGCAAGTCAAGCATAGTCGATGCTCCTTGAAATATTCAGATTCTGAAAGTCTCCTTAAAGCACTTATTTTTGATGTTCTAGTCTCGTTAGTATGTTATTCTGTAAGCTAGACAAGTTGCATATCAAAAGATGCTTTCGTTTATGGAAAAATATTTCAAAAAAATTTAAACGGAAAATTTTAAATTAACTATGTCTAATAATTAAATTGGGTTATCTCAACCAACTGGGAGCTGATTTGCACCCAACACACAAATTATCGTTAAAATCTTTTCACATTGCGACAAATTGTAATTTATGAAATGTACTATATAACTATATATATATAATATAGCCTATTACTACACAGAATTTCATCATTAACATGTTGTTTTAATTTGTTTACAGTTAACAAGGCGCCAGGTTAAAGGAGACCAGATTTTATAGCACAAGTGTGGGAAAGTGGAGCGGCAATATTATCACCAAAGCAGGAAAAGTGTCATGTTATACATTCACTTTACTTATTACTAAGGCGTATATTTTTAAGCCTACACGACTGATCTAAATGTCTGATAAGAAACATGCGATTTTACAAGACCGAAGCAACAGACAATCTTATCAGTACGCATCGGTAAGTATTATTTAATTTATTGTAATTTATTGTAAATAAGTTATTATTACTACAACAGAAGGTTGAATAAAAGAAAACCGTTATATTCAGAGAAAAGAATATTTTATTACAAACTGACACATTCCAAACTTATGTCAATACCATTTAAACTATGTGTTATTAGTCAGTGCAGGCAATAATCACATACATTAAAAAAACAAACAAAAGGAATATAAGAATCTTAAAAATAATCATTAAATGTTATAAATTAGAAAGAAAATACTCTTCAACTATTTTCAATAAATCCATTCGAGTATTATCAATATAAAATAACTAATAATAATGGTTCGGTAATAAATAAAACATAAATACACTCACCGTTTTATCCAGCAGCCAGCTAGCCGGAAATATCAAGGGCACGTACGTTATCATATAAACCATTGAAGTCCAAGACACAACATTGCTCGAAACACCATAGTACCTCACTATAATATCCGATATTATCGTAAACTGAGTCCACTGCAAGGAATTCGATGATGAATACAGCACGAATAATGCCAGCATCAACCATCGAATCCTGTAAACCGTGTAGGAATCCTTCACCTCCATTATTAGACCGTCCATAACACTCCCGGACACGTCATGCTTCACCGGGTGGTTCTCGTCTGAGAGGAACAGCTTCGAACTGATCGGCTCTGATGGATTATGGATCCCATTTGCTACGTTATCAGTCTTAGCTGTCATTTGTAAAACTTTGAAATCCTCGATAGTATTAATTTTATCACAAACGTTATCAACCGCCGTTTAAGTCTTATTGTTGCAATAAGACACTTGGTTCCTATAATCTATTTTAATCACTTTTATGTTGGTATTGGTCCCCAATTCACTTCGATCGTTAATACGTTTTAAATTACTTATCAATTTATCAGTCTTTTATTACGTCGATTTTGTTATATTACAAGGAACTTTTGTTTGAACTAATATACATATATGTTAATAAATTACAAGTAGCCCCTCCGTATCGTCTAAGTGTGATTGTTTTTACAGCTTGTCCGATTCTGCAATTCACGGCCGGCATTATTTACACATAGGTGATTTTATAGAAATATGTCTGTCTCTTTCTCACTTCTAGGCGTTATAACTGCACGTGTAAAATAACGTCACCATTTAACGGTGGATACAAATGAAATGAGTTACATAATAAAAACATTACTGGAACACATGGAAAAGTACGTGAATAATTAACGATTAATTTACCGGAGCTACCTTTACAAGTAGGTCGGGTTACGTCAGTAAGCTAATGTGATAAGGAAGATAATTACAGACATTGTCTCGAGAAAGATTTTTCAATAAATCACATCGGAGTAATCAGTAATGTGATTTCTTTTATAGATAACTGAAACGTATAAAAATGATTTTACAGAAACGTTTAAATGTTCCTAAAAATAATCCAAAAACTAAACTCCTGTTCAAATGAATAATTATATGAAATGACTCGAATTCACTGAACAATGGTTCACTTAAAAGTACGGTCAGCCAATTAAAATTAGTCTCTTTTTATTTAAATAATGGCAGAAAATTCTACTGATCAGGCTGATCTTATATATAAAGAACCTTTTGACTATTGTATTGGAATTTTATTTAAAAATAATATGGCTAGTTGGTGATACTTCATTTACTCTTGCAAAAACGATGCACATACTGAATTCTGTAGATATTGATCATTAATTATTTAATGTCATCATCTTATACTCGTTTGATTGTAATGTTTTTACGTTTTACTTCTTAACATATTACATACGTCATAAAAATACATTTTCGCATTTGTTTTTGAAATTAATAAAATAAAATATAAACTATAATAAAATATAAAAATAAAATATATATATATATATATATATATATATATTGACAAATAGCATGATATGGAAAATATTACGGCGATAAAGTCTAAGGATTTCTATTTTTTTACATTCATGACCTTTTTAATCCCACTTATATATAGTAGAATTAATAGTATTGTTATGTCAACGGTACTACTGTTAGCGTGGTTGGAAACGATGGCTTCGACGGAATATTAGATGCCCGTAAAATGAAATGGTGCGATGCTAAGCGACTAATCTTTCTACCCTATTTCATTTAGAATATTGAATCAAAAACTATGAAAATATGTAAATATATATTAAGTAACACTTATTTGTATATAATATATGTGAATAAAAATAAATGCAATAGTGAATAAACCCTTGTAAAATAACTCGAAAAAGATTAAGAGATTCTTTAGCCAATATTAATATTAAAATTTCAAAATGTTGTTTGACTAACTAGGACGTGTTTTTTTTTTGTTTGACTAACTAGGACGTGTTTTTTTTTATAGCATAGGAAGTTGGACGAGCATATGGGCCACCTGATGGTAAGTGGTCACCAAACGCCCTTAGACATTGGCATTGTAAGAAATGTCAACCATCGCTTACATAGCCAATGCGCCACCAACCTTGGGAACTAAGATTTTATGTCCCTTGTGCCTGTAATTACACTGGCTCACTCACCCTTCAAACCGGAACACAACAATATCAAGTATTGCTGTTTTGCGGTAGAATATCTGATGAGTGGGTGGTACCTACTCAGACGAGCTTGCACAAAGCCCTACCCTAAGCCCTAGTAAACATTACGTATTACATTAAAACAATAAACGGATTTTATATTTTTCTAACCTGCGTATGAAATTAGACAGCGACATTAAGAAAAACTAGCAACGAATCCCTAGTTTTGGATGAATGGATTTTTTCTTTATTTCACTAAATTAAAATGGGATCACTATAAAATTATAAGTGAAACGAGAGGCAATAACAACTAGTATAACGTACGTCATATCCAATGTATCTTTTATTACAATACAATACAATTTTTAATGTCATGCCATTCAGGTCATCATGGGCAACAGTCTCTCCTGAATAAACTAACGAATAACTTTCCATAACGTTTAAATGACTGAATCGGATATTTAATTCTTCCCAATTGGCAGTCGGATGTGACGTCACTATTGCTCACGGGTAGCCATTCAAAAAATCGATTCACAATTGTTGAATTACAAAAGTTAAAAGAAGGATTATTATTTTATTATTTTTCCGCATAGTGATACGGTTACGGTAAAAATCAGTTGATTACATCCATACATTTTACTAGTATGTATAACTGTATATTAGCTACCAGTCTCTGCTTCGCTCGGACAAAATAAGGGTATACAGAAACCTTTAAAAATTTGTTTACAATCAAAGAAAAATTCCTGTTTTTTTTTTTGAGTCACCTAACCAATGTTTCATCACAATCGGGTGAATAGTCTAAGAACAGGAACACATACCGGACAAACATGGTGACAACAATAAGGCTCTCTTCACTTCCAACACAAGCTATACGCTTAATTGAAGGGGTAAGTAAGAATATCAGTAATTCTTCAAAGAAACGGGCATTTCTACTATTCTTTAGAAAAAAAATCTAAAATATATGAAACGAATTCACTATTTGTAAATATACCGTAATATGATATAACGGTAATGGTGTTTTTTGCTTGAATTTTTTGCTTCTTTGACTGACTAGCGAGTAGCAACCGCGTAAATAATAACAGTTGATTTATTTCTCTAACAAGTCAGGTGAGACAACGTAATTTCGCCACTTCCCCATTTAAATAAAAGCTAGTTTAGCATATCAAACAAGGGATTAATTTTAACAAGTTTGCAAGGGGCGAGCAGAATATCACCGACCCCATTTATATTCAGTCACAGCATTCTAAGTCAACCTTAAGCATGGGACAATTGACAAATGTTGGATTTTACAGTTAAATAACATACCTACGTTTATCAAATCAAATTATAATTGATGATGTTATTTAATTAATGAATAGCTACTGACTTGTAGCTGGTTTGAGAATCTACATTCCAAACCAGTTGCTACCATTACATACATACATTTTATTATGAATGAATTATGTGTATATGAAATATGTTTTTATGCACTCTATACTTATAAAATCGTTTGGCCTATCAACGCATAGCCATATCTACTCAGTCTAGAACACTAAAATTGGAACATAATATGTTTTTGAAGTGAAAGCTCCTTTAGGCACGTTGCGCTGGTTTATCGTACTTCGTAGGGGATAGACTCGTGGCTTCGCGTCGCATGCTAATGTTAATATAATAAAATCTTTGAAAGTACAAATAATTTTAGTATTGTGGAAATTAATGAGGATAATAATGATTGAAATTTTTGTAAATAATAACAGTATATACAAATAATATAAGTGTATTTTAACTATTATTTATTTAAATTGATATCAATCAACAGCCAATCGTTGTCCACTGCTGAACATAGGCCTCTCCCAAATTGATATGTCTACTATAAATTTAAATAAATAATAATAATAACTGTATTCATATTTTGTACCGAATTTGCGACATTTTGTATGTGTATTAGATGAATAAAAAGCTATATAATAAAAAGGGATAGAATTATTAGTTTGAGTGCCTATATGCGGAAATTGGACAATTATATTTAAAAGTTTCAAGTTTTCACTTCTTTTAGGAGTCCCTATGAGTCCTTTTTTTTTGTAACGTAAGCATCCGCTTCGAAAGGACTTTTGAAAATTACAACTATAAGGAGAGAAAACGGGACGGATAACTTCGTTTGAATGTTAACCGTACGTACTCACGAAAATAATAGCTATTTTTATAGAAACCTTTAAAATCGTTAGCGTTATATATATCATAATATTATATTATTCTCATGTATTTAGATATACAATTAGTTGATTTTGAATATCTAATATGCACTAAAATATTAACTTAACCTGCGCCAATTTGCAGGCGACTCAGATATTGCGATTACAGGCCGATAGATCTATGTTCAAATATTTTTATTTTATTACTTTAATATACATTAATTAGGTACTTAATACAATCGATCGATAATATAGATTTGATAAAGTCGGGTATGCTTAAATATACATTTTCTTTAAAACATTCCCTTTTGGTTATGTGAATAGTGATTGTAAATAAATATAAAGACATTAATCAAGAACTGATCGTAGTGCACAAAATAACATAGCTATTGGGAAATGGAATACGTACATCTTAGTTTTGTTTATATTTCTGCCCTTGGATTATACTTAATTACAGGCACAAGGGACTTAACATCTTAGTTCCCAAGGTTGGTGGCGCATTGGTGATGTGAGCGATGGTTAACATTTCTAACAATGCCAATGTCTATGGGCGTTGGTGACCACTTACCATCAGGTGGCCCATATGCTGGTCCGCCTTCCTATTCTATAGAAAAAAACTTAGTTTAGTAATTAGTAATGTATATATGTATACGTTACATTACATAGAATATATAATATAAACATAGACACCATATTTTCAGATATTAAATACGTTGAAAAGTTTTGGATTGAAAGATAATCTTACATTGCATATGCATAACTTATTACTATAATAGGTATTATAATAAATGTAAAATCTTTCAGCTGTCTACACAATGGGTGCATGGAATATCTGACAAATAGTGGATGTCTCCTCGAAAAAAAGTCAGTATCGATTTTATTTTGAAATAATCTATGACGCAACCACGTTTAAGCCCACACGAGCTCACTCATAATCGAGCAAACTAAACACAAACAGCCCTGCAATTTCGATGCTGATCACGTGGCCAAACATTTATCATACGGCATGATTGTGTAAATCCGGTCTTAGCTGGAATTTTTTTGGTCTTGCCGACAGACTCATTCTTTTCGACTCTGATCAATGGAAAATTGATAGATTCCTAGATGTTAAAGCATATGAATTCCTTTAGAGAGTACTGTGTTTAAGCGTCTGCGCATCTACTTTCTATTTTTATTATCAGTCTGTAACATTGCAATTTAATAGTTTCGCTATTCCATTAACAATAAAAATATTTATTACGTTTATTGTGATCTTATTTTGATTTGATTTCAAATAATGAAAAATAAAACAATCTAAGTGATATAATATCGAAGGATTTATATTTACAATCATATTAAAATTATTAAAACGTATTTCTAAGCATTTTTTCTTTAATCAATAAAGCAGTTGTTCTATTGCAAAATGTATGATACATAATAACACACAATATACCTAATTAGTTTTTACATGATTACGCTATCAATAATTTCAAGGCAAGCAAGCCATTGCTTCAAGGACAGCTAGAAATTATAAACAATTTTATACTAATACGTCTAAAGCAATGCGACAGGTACAGGTAATTCATTATTTGAAATCATTCAATCATTTTAAAGAAACAAAAATAATATTAGTTTAAAGCGATTGCCGAATTCTTAATTCCATTATTTTTTTGAGAAAGAGACAGAGGCATATATGTATCTTTATCTAACCTGCAACAGCTGTTGTATTTCCGGCATTCAAAATAACACCTTTTTATGTCAAATATAATAAAAACATCGAAATATTCTTTAATTTTGAATCATATTCAATAGAAATTACACATTTAAAACACTTAGTTCACATAAAACTACAAAATCACGATGGCTAGCGATTTATTGATTCCCCCTTCAATGATAGACACAAATTGAAACGATTTAAAGTAGTCTCCAATTTAAAACATGGTTCGATCTATCGACCAATTGAAGGACAGTCTATTTATGCACATATATTTTTTATTGTTTTGATTCGGTATTTTATAGGTTATGTTAGCTACGCGAATGACAGCCCCGTGAGAAATGACCGCACAGCGCGCATGCGTAACTTTCTTTTATTATTTTTAATTTTACGTTCAGAAATTAAGAGAATTAGGCGGCGTTATTTACGATTTTATTGTAAGTAAGTGGTGTATAATTACGACTGAATTCGTGTTTAATATGTATTTACCATAGGAACAAAGAAGCATAACTAAATCGGGAACCTACCTACGGACTACGGTCACTTTAAAAGGTAATTTGTTTTTATTGTATACTGGAATCTCGAAATTTGAGGAAGTGAACAAGTGGGTAGGAGCAATTGCTATTATTAATAAATAGATGTCCGTCACATCATATTCTAAGAGGAAGTCAACGAACTCTAGAACTTATAATATTTTTAAAGAAACAAAAATTAAAAGTTGGACTAGATCGTCTAATTATTAAATTCTTATAACAGTTTCATATATTATTATTACCTATAATATATAGGAAGGCTTACGAGCGGAGCGGGAGCGTGAGGCAAGTACCTCCGAGGCCTCCGAAGACTTGGGAGGAGGTGCCGATGCTATGCGCACTTTCTTCCCCTCGCCGTAAGCGCCGCTTACGGTGCTAGGAGGGTAATCCGTACCCCGAGAACCCCCCCTAAGAATAGAGGCCCGCTTAAGCAGGCCAGCCCTCGAAAGGACGGAGTGAGTATCGCTGGTTTTTTAACGGGTATTCCGGCGCCTTCCCCCTGACCTCATGTGGGGGAAACGTGTAAATGCGTTTTTCTAGCAAAAAAAAGGAAGGCCTACGAGCGCAATGGTCACCTGTGGTTTGGTGAGGTAGGTAACTAACGCCCGTAGATGGTTATATTCACTGTTCTTATAATTACATTGACTCACTCAACCGTTAAGCTGATACAAAGCAAGACTTATTAATTATTGCATTTTAAGGATGATGACTGGGTACCCTAAACGGCCTGCTCAAAGTCCTACTTCCAAGTATTCACTCGGTGCATTTTAGACTAAGACATATTTTATCGAGATTACAATACAAGTTTGCATATATTTTAATTCTGCTTTTGCATATATTGTAATAACTTATACTGCAAGATTCATCTAAAACTATTGGTACAAATTTTAAAGCTCCTGTTTAATATTTATAGCAAAATATATGTTTACCTGTTTTATATTTTCAAAATATAAGGATTAGTGATATAAATAAATTAAATGTGTAATAAAAATTACGTATAATAATTCATATAATGTATGAGTGCGACAGTACTTAAAGCAATGTCACTTAGTTAAATCGATTACTGTTGACATATTGATTTAAATAAATCCACCGGACGAGCGAGGAATTGGGTCAGGATTAGAAAGACCCCATGTCTTTCCAATTCCGGTAAATTGGATTTTGTTTTATTTCATCTGTTACCACAAAAATAAAATGTCATATATTGTGCAGCAATCATCGCTTGATGTAGATTTAATTTAACATTAATTTTAGCTTGCGAAATGGTATGTGATTAATATAAAAGTATATATATAAGTAAATATATATATATTATATTTTTTGTAGTATTTCATAATCCGATAGGACGGCAATCCGATTTGAGTATTCGTTATTTTTTAAATATTATATAATTCTGCTTTAGAATTAGTCCCAAAACATAAGACAGATATAAATAAAATATTTTAAAAATTTAATATAAGCACTTACGTTCTTTAAAATCGTATATTCTACATCCTTCGTTGAAATTTCAGAATACTTTCAATTAAAGATCACAAATTTTAGTTCTTTTTTTAACTTTATTGGACATTCGCCTAACGCTCGCAGCGGAAAATGTTGAATACGTAAACGAGAATCCAATAAAAAAAAAGAAATAGCCATACAGCATCTGTGCGAGACACAAAAAGTGTACGCGTTTAAATGGAAACCCCTTACTGAGCAACTCTCGTAAATTTGAAAATGTTATGTATGCAAAAATATAGTGCATCGTCGATTCAGTTAGTTAAAAATTCAGATCCTTTAAAAAAGGGTTATTTGCATTTGATTTTTTTCTCGGATTTATATACTCAAATATTCGCTTAAAACACTCGAACGTGAACGAAAGAAAAAAACACAAAAAAACAAACGACACAAACATTTTTAGTTTTAGTCTCAGGTTATAGTAAAACATGATAAAATGTTTGTAAAATACTTGTATTATGTAAGACATCGAAATTGATGGTTATTGATATAATCCATAATTTTAAAAAAGAAACAAAAAATATATAATAGTAAGCTAAATAAAAACTTAGTCTCGTTAATAATATAAATATTTTTATTTTATTATAATTATATATAGCAACAATAATATTCGCGTCACGCATATAAAAGGGTGTAGCGAGCGGCGGCAGCGGGGGGGTAATGATGGTATATATAGTGAACGTCAAGCATGGTATGAGAGATCAAAAGAAGCTGTCTGTAATTTTAGCCGGTGTCATATGAGGGAAATTACAATTACACTCGTGGTAGTTAACTGCTAAATCTAGATATAAACATGTAATAGTTGCAAACCCGCCCGCTACGATGAGCAATATAAAATATCAATCTGATTTCCGGACAGTAGTGCTATTCTGTAAGAACTTATTTCATTACTCATCCGTAAAATATTGACAATCAACTTATGGTGATATACTATTTCGACCTTTTTACGCAGTGGAAACCTTCAGTAAGGTACCTAGCTCCCATGGGGGGAGGAACTGAGTTATGTGGGATTCTTACCCACTAAAACCACTGCGATGGCACGAATCGTGTTGATATAACGCATCCGCGGCCTCTCCCGTGCTTTGCTCCGCTCGTGGCTCTCGCCCCCCCCCCGCACTCCTCGCTAGTGCGTATGGCAGCGCGAGGCCATCCCGGCTGCCGTCCTCATCAGGGCCGTCTGAAATAAGACACGCGAGGCCCCCACCTCATGCATCCACGGCCCCAGGGTTACGCCGTATCTTGTAAGAACCGGACGTCGAGGCTGTGGGAGGGCCGAGACTACGCCGACGTCGTCTCCGCCGAGCAGGATCGGCCCTTTCCCATTCCCGCTCCGCCGTCTCCTTCTGGACCACGACGGTCTCACAGAAGAAGGCTACGGCCCTCCACGCCGATTCCCTGCGGAGCATCGCCAACACGTTTGCTCGCAGGGCAGGTCTTGTCTGACTTCGCGGACCACGATCTCCTTCCAGCGTATGCTGAGCGGTGTCCCGGTCCGTACCGCAGTGGTGGCACATCGCCGACGATTCGCGTTCGATCTTACACAAGTATTCTCCAAAACCGTTCATTACCTGCATAAGTCGAAATTGACTCGTCGCATTCATTTCATCCAGGCTTCGAAGGCTGGCAGGATCGTTCCGACGACGCGTTTGCGCGCGTACTGTTCTTCGCAGAGACAGTCGCGCCACGTCGCAAGAGCTCTCCGGTGTTCCTGCCGCTTCAGCGCCTCGAGTGCACTCGAAGAGGGCCCGCTTTCACTTTTTTGGTGGAGGACGCGGGTCGGTTGGTAGACCCTCGCGTCCATATCCGCCTGAATATCCAAGGGCGGAAAGCGCGCTAGGACGGTTGCTGCCTCGTAGGATATCGTGCGATATCCCCGCACTATGTATATTAAAATTAAAATTATTAAAAAGTCGATATAGATATAGTGGTGGAACGCGTGAATCTTAACCGATGTTCGTGGGTTCAGATTCGGGTAAGCACCACTGAATTTTCATGTGC
Source organism: Nymphalis io (assembly GCF_905147045.1). Classification (NCBI taxonomy): domain Eukaryota; kingdom Metazoa; phylum Arthropoda; class Insecta; order Lepidoptera; family Nymphalidae; genus Nymphalis; species Nymphalis io. Next base: position 1,204,861 of record NC_065888.1, read on the forward strand.
TTAATATGTGTTTATAATTCATCTCGTGCTTGACGGTGAAGGAAAACATCGTGGTGCATGTGTCTAATTTCATTGAAATTATGCCACATGGGTATTCTACCAACCCGCATCGGAGCAGCGTGGTGGAATAAGCTCCAAACCTTCTCCTCAAAAAGGAAGAGGAAGCCTTAGCCTAGCAGTGGGACATTAACAGGCTGGTACTGTTACTGTACTGTATATATATATATATATATATATATATATTACATCACATACCATTTCGTACTGTACTGTATGTATATTTATCAAAAATTAACAAGAATGCATTACATATACAACACTAGCCAACTTATATATATATATATATATATATTTATAAGTTGGCTAGTGTTGTATATGTAATACATTCTTGTAAAGGAATGAGATATAAAAAAAACCTTTCGCCGGTTCTTCTCAGGTCTGAGGTGCTTATTTCCGAACCGGTGGTAGATTTAACCCGATTTAACGGGTACCCCTTAGAGGGCCATCGGTAAAACTCCATCGGTATAGAAACGGCGAACTTCCTCCCTCGGTCCCCCGAGATTAGGCTGTGCATAGCACCCGCTATCCATCTCGATGGCTCGAAGTGCTCCTCGAATCCCCAGCGACCATCCAGGGTGAAGCCTGTATTTCATGTACCTGGCCACCTGGACGTATGAGACACCAACGCGGACGTGCGAGTCGGGCGGTTCCCTGCTCCTCGGCAGTTTATGGAACCTTAGCGCCTCCGTCTTATGGGATGCGATCCGAAGGCCCAACTTGCAGATCTTTTCGACGACAGTGTTCACCCTGAGCTCGACGAGCTCTTTGGTTCTCTCGAAATTCTCCCCCGTTGCCAGCACCGACGTGTCGTCTGCATAGCAGACGATGCTGACACCTTCAAGGAGAGTGACATGCAGGACTGCGTCGTACCGTCGTACAGCCCTGTCGGAAGCTGAACTGGCACTCAACCAGGCCGGGACCGACACGCGACTGATGCCCGCACAGACGAGAAACGACAATTCGCTCAAAAAGCTTGCCAGCCTTATCGAGCAGGCATATGGGACGGTACGCAGAGAGAGATTCTGCAGCCTTGACATCCTTTTTCAAGAGAATCAAATTCGCATCCTTCTAGACCTTGGGGAACGTGGCAGTACGGAAGCAGCTGTCAAACAGCCGCCTCAGCCGACTTCCCAATGAAGCCGAAACTAACACCAGCGCCCGCCCCCGAATCCCGTCGGGGCCGGGTGCGGTGTTGCGAGCCCGCATGCGATCAATCGCGTGGTTTAGTTCCTGCTCAGTCAGCCTCAGCTCGTCGGACCAGACCGGTAATGGCAGGGGGGAACAGAATACCCCAGCAGAAATGGCAAAATGATGAAATGGCAAATGTCCGGCAAAACATTTATTGACAATAACGCTTACGCAGACATAATTTTGTATATTACTTTTATACTATTTAAATATTTTTTTGCTTACAAATTATTTAGAGTGCCTCAAACAAACTTACTTTAATTTACGTATTCAGCCAGTTAGCTCAAATTTTGATATTGATATCTAAATCGGAACCTTCCGGACCGGAACCGGATATCCGGACAGACTGACCTATTTTCGTGTTTCGGAGGTTCTAATCAGACAGATATTTGAATATAACATACAATATATATAACTATATATTTCTAAGTAGTTTAGTTTGTTGTCAAGTATTCCAGTCAAGAAAACACTTATTTAAACGATATAAGAATTATAATTGAACTGTTCAATTTTCAATGGATATATTTTTCCTGCCCCGAGATGTACAATATATATTTGAATCTTAAATTTATTGAAGCCATTCTTTTTTTCAACATTCAGGTATTTTCATCGTCGTGGAAAGTTCGCATATGTTCCTTAATTATTTCAATTCAATTCGTGGAATTATTGTGTTTCATGAAAGTATTCTGTATTAGAATTTGATTTGGCGCCTTCTGCTTCAACGTGATGGTATAAAAACCTCCATTAAATATATATTAATTTAAATTAATTTATTTTATTTTGAAAAATTGTACATTTAGCAATAAAGTTTTCACAAATATCTAAAACTGGTTGCATTAGGTATTTCTAAATAGCAGGACAAATATTTATTAAAAGTAAAATGTCATGAGTTAAGTTTAATATGTCAACATTAGGTTTTCATTTTTTCCTATATGGAAAGCATGTACATATATGTATATGTAAATTATTATCTCCAATGGTCAGATTTACATAGACAATGGAATATACATGAATGCTTTACAAGTTGAGTCTTATAGACATTTTAAATCGTTATTTATAAATATATCATGTTATACCAGATGGTGGTACCACCAGTTCGAAAGAATTATACACCATTATTCATTTTTATGTATAAGATTGTCCGTGCCGTCTTCCTATGGGTGAAATAATATTTTTAATTTTTTTATTCAAGTCCACTCAAACAAAAATAAAAACAAATTTTGCTACTTAAGATAAGTTAAACGTACAGAATGTGTGTATGTCATTTAACTTTTATATATACATATATAATACAAATAATATAAAATCATAAATATAAGGCACTTACGCCTCCCGCCCGGACACGACCGGGACGGGTATGTGGGACTCACGGGGTAGAAAGCCACTGTCCTGCCCACTAAAACCTCCTCGTTTCCGCCTCACCGCATGGTGACGGGGTTATGGGAATGCGTTAGCACACCACCGCGACCCATCGGTTGTTTTTTATTGAGGTTGTCTCCTCTTGGCCCAGCCGGTGAAGGCAAGGCCCTCGGTCCCACCACAGACTGACGCCTGGATGGGGAAACGAGTTTGAGAAGGCGATGACCAAAGTCTGTCCACCCAGCATCGACACCGAAACTGGGCGAACCCGCAAGGACCCCGGAGACAAACTCCTCCTCTCTATCTCCGGCGGCCCAAAAGGACCCCGGAGTCCTACTTGCCACAAAGCCTCTCGCTGGTCCACTCTGCTGAACAGAGAAGTACCAGGAGCGGCCCGCGACACTTCCGCCGCGTCAGTCTCAGCCGCGGTCGACAATCAATCCGGCAAAACATCGGATTGCTGGTCGACCCCGTTGCCCAGGGTGCACCACGTGGAGGTGACTGACATGCACCCCAAAATAACTTGAACCTTACCAAAATAATTTTTGATGATTTATATTTGATTAAATTCAAAACAAAACTAGAATGTCGATTTTAACCCCGTTCTAATAATTTATAGGTAGTTTAGTTTGTATCGTATCAATTTGTACCCTTGTAAGAACTGAGAGAGAATATATTTTAATATCTCTCCAATGCAATGGTTATTTGTAAGCTCCTCGATATTAGGCTCATTTGAAACGTGTTTTTTTTTCTAATTGGTCCACAAAACTGACTACAATTAAACAATCGACAATGACATACAGTAATACATTAAACCGAAAATATTTACAATTGAGTCTTCTCGATGAGGACATTACATTACATGCTTATATGTGGGCTTAAAAAGCAAAAATAAAATAAAATTTACATTAGTTAGTAAACACAGCGTAACATTAAAACGAACATAAAAAAATTATAAAAACTATCACCTATAAAATAAAAATAAATAACTTTAAAGCTCAAAATTAAACTAAACTAAAAATTAATAAATAATATAAAAATAAAACTAAAAATTAACCGATTTGGGTAGACATTTTCTTTTTAATGGTCCTGATATTATCGTTGAAGATATCTATAGTATCTCTAAAACAGTTAGCAAAAGCTAGCATTCTATACAGCGGACCATGCTGACCAAATTGTTTCTTGTATGATGCAAACAAAACGTCTTCCGATTCTATAAGCGGCTACCGTCACGAGGCACTGCAAAACTTAAACGCTCGAGCAGTTCAGGTGCATCAATTAGGCCATTTGTTAATTTAGACAAAAAATCACATCTGCAACCCTTCGACGCTCCTTGAGTGACTTCATATTATAATGAGTAAGACGAGATTCGTATGTGAACAGCTGACAACATTTAAAGTCTGTGTACGATAGGTGGTACAGAAATCGTTTCTGGATTCGCTGTATTTTGTCGATATATGTTTTGATAATTCCACGCATTTCAATGACAAAAGCATGTTTTTTTTCTAATATATGTACGTGAAATAACGAATGTGAAATTATTAACATCCTACGTCCTACCACTGTTATAAACGCGAAAGTTTTTGAGGATGGACGCGCAGGCGTAACCGGGGTTTAAAGCTAGTAGAGGAATATTTCTATATAAATAAAATTAATAAGACCATTTACTGATGGTATGTTTTTATCTAGGCTAGTACGTCGTGTTAGTACCTCTGAGCGAAGGAGACCACTTACAACGCATTAAGCAGCACATTTCCGATATTTCGATATTAACAATAATCGTAGGCAATATTTAAGTCTTAAACCAAACTGACTTTGTAATTTGGTATAATATATTCAATTACCGTGAATGTAGCTAACAAAGAAACATTGGTGTTGTTATAGTTAAACATAACTGTCTCATTGTACGAAGTCACGAAGTTCATTAAGTTGTTTTGTTTTTAAAGTATTATTAGTACGTGTCGCTTCATAAATATATTTTATCTACATATAATGTGTATTCATGTTAAAAATGCAAGTGCCGTTGTTGGTTTCTCCTATCACACCGCATCGGAGAATGATTTATGCTAAAGCTTGTAAAATATGAGTTTTGTTTGTTATAGAATAATGTATAAATAACAGAATAAATATATCAAATCAGTGTATATTTATGTGTGTATGCTTAATAGATAAGATAGACAGCCTCTATTGTTTCTTATCCTGTGTTCCTGTCAAGAAATTCCCGAGCCTTTTAAAGCACGCGCAACTCTTTGTGCTGCCCCTGGTCTCTCTTTAATCGTGTTAGATTGCCGTCTGGATCATCATCCGGTTATCGGACTGAGAGTGAGGTAATACATGCTGTGCAAGTCGCCTCTCTGCTACAAATGACCGAAAAAAAGTCAGGAAACATATATATAGGCGTTAATACAAAGCTAGACAGCTTCAGTATTGTATATTTTTAATTAATTTTTTCTATAGATATTTTGAAATACGGAAGTGCATGAAATATATCGTGATATAATACTTAAAACAATCTAATTTCGCAATAAATAGTGCTTAGGACTTCCCGCGGTCAGAAATTTCTAGGTCAATTCGTCACTTCACGTTTAATAGTATGAGCGAGAAGCATAACTATTAAATAATATTTTTTTAAATAGCAGCTATAATTAGTGAATAATTTGAGGCTTACTCATGAAATTAGAATGTTTTTTATTTTAATTTGTTATGCTGGTCTTAATAGGTATTTACTAAATCGCTTTGTCTTCGCACTATGGGCGTGTGTACGAGTGGAGAACATCTCCATTTGCAGCTGTAAAGCTGCGTAGTTATCCACATTTTCGGAACCTATAGCACTGAGAGTTCCTGCAATTGCTTAACTTGTGCGAACTCAAAGCAAAGCGAAGTATGTTCGTGGACACGAATAAGATATACTTTTTGCATGTACGTTTTCTGTTAAAAAGCTGTCCAAAGAAAAAAAAATTACAATCTTGTGATCTGGAATTATTTTTTTACCAACTTATTTCAACTCAACTTTCTTCTTAAGATTCAACTTTATTCTTAAGATTTGAGATCTAAAAAAATTGAATTATTCTTGTAAAGACTTTATTAGAAACCGAGGTGTCCTTATATACTTTTAAGCGATATAAATAAATACATTTCTACTTAAATAAATCCTAACATTGAGATGTCACGCAAAGTTCAAATGATATTTGCGGCGATTTGATATTTGCTCATGAAGAGAAATAATACGAATAAAATATTGTGTATTTAAAAAATAAATAGTTCTCGTTTATTTGTTTTATTTGACTTTAGTTAACATTGTCCTGACTGGAATGAATATTAAAACTTTTAACGATATTTTATAAAATATTCTACACGTGTCATAGAAACTGTTACGAACAAAGAAGAAATATTGTTCCAAAAACCGCGAAATACTTTATAGTCATTCCAAAAAAAGATAATAAATCTATTATTACTCATATTCAAGCTTATATTGAATTCTACAATTATGTGTAAACGAATCAAGTCTAGTACAGTACAGGATTGTAAAGATCAAAAGAGTGCAAAATTCAGTTCTGTCGATTGGACGGAACTGGTTTAAAAGTCCCATAACTAGTAAAGTTAAACAAAAGCTCGTAAAAAATGGAGTTTTGAAATAGGTAAAAGTTGTTATCGAAGTTTTTAAGTGAATTTAAAGCGGTTTTATTTCGATAATTCAAATTGTGTTCGAATGGCAAAATAGCATATAAATGTTATATGTATTTATACATAGTATGTGTATATTGAATTGAGTTTTACTGTGATGGTTTTACCATGTTTTAAATATATTTGTTTTTCCAAATGTAATGTTTTATATGTGTAAGAAATTACGATTTACCCACATTTATATGTATAAAATAAAGAGTATAAAAGGGTCTCAAACGTTTTTCGAGATCAGTTTATCGTTACGCTGCCCGAAGGCAACTTAGTCGTAACATCCATAAAGTGTAATCGCGATTTAATTAAGGGCTAATAATTGTGAAAGAAAACCGTGTTATAATTGTATTATGATTTAAGAGTGATTGATGTGTGAAGTGATTTAAAATAAAATTGTGTGAAAGTAAATTGGTGTTTTAAATTATAATCGCCACCCTCGAAGGAATTATTTTACATATGTGATAACTTATCATTATTAGAACAATCAACGAAAAACTTTTATTTGTAATGTTTACAACCAACACTAGATATAATAAATTTACAATATAAATAATACATTAAAACATTAGTATTGGTTGTCCCGATAGTCGTGGGTTCAAGCACTGGTTCATCGTGCTTGACGGTGAAGGAAAATATTATGCGGAGACCTGCATGTCTATTCCACCAACCCATATTAAAGCAGCGTGGTAGAATAAGCTCCAAAACCTTCCCCTTAAATGGAGAGGAGGCCTTAGCCCAGCAGTGGGACATTCATAGGCTGTTACTTTAGTGTTGGTTGTTCTAAATAAATAAATAATCAAACCATTTCGTACCTACGAGAATTTGTATGAAGTCGGAAAACAACAAATAAAAGTGCATAAGCCGAATTGCAGCCCCATTGAGTTTTCATGTGCTTAATCTGTGATTACGTGATTGAATTCTCTTCTTGCTTGGCGGCGAAGAAAAATATTTTAAGGAATATATATATATAAATATAAATATGCGTATTTTATAATAACATTTATTTATTAGTTTGTTTTAATTATATATTAATGTTATTTTATTTATTATTACAGCTATATTACATCCTATGAGTTATTACACCGTTTGTTGCCTGGAAGAGATCGCTATGTAGCGACAAGGTCGCCAAAATTGTATGCTACTTTTATTTAGGCTGTATCCATGTTTTGTATTTTTTCTCTTTGCGGTGTACAATAAAGTATAAAGTAAAAGTTAAAAAAATCACTACATGATTATCTAGTATCTACTAAATGAGCGGCTTGGTAGAAAACTACGTTCCAAACCTTTTCTTAATAGAATACCTTCGACCAACATTGAGATATATACAGGCTACCACCGTGTGGTACATAATTATTAATTTCTTCGATTTATATTTAAATATAATATATTTATTTGTATACAAAGCCAGTACACTAAAAATTAGTAAATACAAATTGTTTCGTAATACCTATACAAGCATACAATAACGCTATATAGGCACCTATATCACTTATATTTAGCATAGCTACATGTCACGAGTTCACCTGCGCATGCGCAACAAGCGATTGGCATCAACACCTCAGTGTCTGTCGAGCGTGCACCGGCAGGCTTTCATTCATCTTACATTGCGCAAGAGTGACCATGGACAAGTTGTGACAAATATGTGTTAAGGAATATTAAAATAATAATAATCTGCGTTTATCCGTATATACTTAAGCTTTATTTATATACATAATATTATAAGTATGTTAGTTAAGATGTTCGTCTGATAATCAAGCTAAAATTGTATGAAATTTTATAAATTCAATTTAATTTTTATAAGATTTCCTTTTTCTATATCAATAGAACATAAATAAGTACAACAAAATGAACATGTGCTTAATTTGGGTTTTATAATAAGCCACGAGGGAAGCTCATCGGCGAAAAAAATTATCATTATCGGGAAACCTGCATGTGACTGATACAAATCTGTATTCAGTTTCTTTATTTTTTATTATAAATATTATTATTATCACTTCAAGAGAAAATAATATGTGTATATTTATAATTATCAGGAATACCGGAACACTACCAGATGATAAACCGGCACCACCAGCCTTAGACACGGTCACAGAAAGAACTAAAAACTTCTTAGACCTGGTCAATGCGCTGACAAACACCGGATATAACGTGGAAGATGTTATGTTCCTATGTAAGTTCCCTACCAACACCTTATATTCAAATTCAATTGATGAATAATGTAATTACTTTATTCTCAAATACATTTTCCTTCCCACTGTCCTGATTATTTGTAATCTCATGGTTACATTATTACCACTTCAGTCTCATGATAACAGCCTTCTTGTCATCTGCGCTTGCGCGGTGTAGCGTGCGCCCGCGTCTTTACTTTTCGTTTACGGTCGTTGGAAATTGTGTCTTATTAAATAAGTTATAGTGACTTTTTCGACTTGATGACTTGATTTTTCATATTCGTGAATTTTATTTTACGGTTTTACGTGGCTTGTGTGTGTGTTATAAATTATTTATTATTGTTTTACATAAGGTGTGCAAGTGACGGCTTATATAATTGTATGATACAGGTCAGAATGCGATCAATTTCTTTTAGAAATCATTATAACATATTATAGTCGGATGTTTATTAGTACGTAATTAAATTTCCTAATAAAACTGTTTCAAAGTTTGTTAAGCCGCTAATCGATTTTTGAACATTTCTTTCCGTTCTGAAATCTTATCTTAAATATTATAAAAGCCGTTTTAATAGCATGTTAGCAACCTTTAGTTTAATCGTCATTAGTACTATACGAAGTAAATATATGTAATTTAGAATCATTACAGAGCTCGTATTTTAAATAGAAATAGAAACATAAGAACGTACTTAATGAACTTTTTTAAACTTGCGATATACGGGTTGAACATTTTAGCCAACTTTAAAATAGGAGGAAGTTCTCGCACATGTACATACGTATAAAAATGTAAATTTATGTATGACTTTCTTGTTTATAATCCCATTTCAATGATTCTCTCCACACATTGGATTCAGTAGCTTCAAGGTGATCCAATTTCATCGGTATAGGACATCGTTTAGTCCTTATTTGAAGCAAATTAATGAATATTATTTTATTGGGCAAAAAACTATTTGAATAATCAAATATAACTAATATAATGTATTCAAGATTTGTTTCACATAAACGTTGTTTTAGAAATTAAATAATTGGATTGAAGTTCTAGGTATATAATAATAGTTGATTTTGTTTGAGTAATTACTCATACAGGTATTATAATATAAGATAAGCCAATTAGAAATCTTATAAAATGACAGAGAAAATTAACATTCAAGAATAAACGTTTGGAAGATTTTTATGATGATAACAATGAAATAGAATACAGCTACGTATAAAATGATTGTTTAAAAACAATAATTGTAAGTTATAGATATAAATAAATAATTACTATGAAGTATTTACTTAACTTTTCTAATACGAATTTATCTCTCCTTGTTATTCTACTTCTTGCTATGCTAGTTATTCTACCGCCAAACAGCTTTTTTTCTATTGCTGTGAGTGAGCTGGTGTAAGTTAGGACAAGGGACATATATCTTCCTCAATGGGTTGATGATGTAAGGAGTTACATGTGTTACCGTGCCAGTTTAATGAGTGTCTTATATTAACGGACATTTAATTACATTTTTGGAAGGACAAAGTCTGATCTTAGGCAAGTCTTGAGATAGGGCTAAAAGTTTTTAATTTATGGCTCAAACCAAACAACAATAGACAAATATCAATAAAAAATATCATTAAACACATTATATACTCTGTATTTGTTAAAACTCAACGTCATTATGAACGAAGAAAGATTATTAATCGCATCGCTGGCTGAATATAATTGAGTCTTGGCTACGCAAATTTAAGAAAGCGTAATCACATACGAATTCGACTGTTTTATTTTATCGTCTTATAAAATTTATAAACATTACATAGTTTTTTGTTATTATTTTTGTATTTATACTTAAGACTTTTTCATTATTACTGAAACGCATTGTTGCTCAAGCTATTTTTAATACGAAATTTTTAAATATGTTATGGAGAAATAAAAATACATTAGACGTGATTTTTTAATTGAAAATAACTCGTTTATTGTTGTTATTGAAAAACATAAAGCCTATTTACTTCCATGAACATGCCTTAATCGAACTATTAAAATACTTACTTTAAAAACTTTTAGCATTTAGGTACTAGAAACCGGTCCGGGCTTTGCGCGGGGAGAATAGGGTTATACCGAAAAAAAAAATAATAACCCTGACAAAGATAATTGCATAACTTTTGACATCATTATTATTAAGAAATATAATCTAAAATCTTTTGATTTTGGTTCAACAATTGTATTTTGATTGTATTCAACATATCAGGTTAAAATTATGCTTATTAATAAAGACCTTGTTTGACATAACAAATCTCTTTTAAAAATATAAATTATATAAAGGAGATTAGATTTTACTGGTGGTACGGCTTTGTCCAAGCTAGGGTAGGCACTATCCCACACATCAGATATTCTACCACAAAACAGCAGTACCTGGTATTGTTGTGTTCCGGTAGAAGGGTGAGTGAACCAGTGTAATTACAGGCACAAGGGACATAATATCTTAGTTCCCAAGGTTGGTGGCGATGTAAGCGATGGTTAACATTTCTTACAATGCCAATATCTATGGGCATATATTATAAAAAATATAAGTTTTGTTATATGAAAACTTTAGTGTTTGCGTGTCAATAACCTGTCGATCAATTTTGACGACAAAATTAAACTACTTCGTATACCTTTGTTATTAAATATATTTTTAATGACAATATTTAATATTATCTGTAATTAATATTTAATTTAAATTTTAATAAAGTGATTTTATTATTTTTACAAGGATCAAATGCCATCAAAAGGAGTGACATATATCTGTAATTTAGTAATATAGTGACAAATAATTAGGAAAATACGAACACTAACCGAAGACCAATCTGACCGATATCCATATAAAAAAAAACAAATTGTATATTAAATATAAGTGTAGATATGACAATAATACAGGACATTAATCGTGATACTCAAACCATTTGTTTTGTTCAAGTTGCTCCGATTTATTTCGTCGTTCAATGTGTTATGCAAACATAACAAGCGATGTCGATCGATAACGAAAGTAAAACATGTTCGAAAGTGTACATTCTCTTGATGAGTGTACGCCGAATTCAATTATGAGTACGATATTCGTGTGTATTTCATAAATTTCACTATTCTCGTCACTGATTATCTCTATGAGCTTAGTGTAGACATTTCACAACCTCCGCGCTTAGCGAGTTAATATGCTGATGTCATTATGAAATTGATGTTTATAAAAACAGAAATGTTATTATTGTTTTAAGGTATAACTTAGGTACTTACTGTTTGGTATCAATATAGATGCGAAAATAAACTTTATTTTGTATATATATACCTTCGTTTTTCGTACAAACACGCCACGAAATATTGTTTATTGCAGTCGATATCTCGGTTAACTTTTCTATACTGTTTTGTATTCCGCGTTCTCCATTCGAAATATAAACATCCTTAAAATACTTTATAATTGTGTAATTTCGTAGTAGTTATGTGCCAGTTTATTTAATACATATAAACTTAAATATGAAATACTCGAGCAGAGAGTGGAGCTATTCAATTTATATCGTTTTATCGTTATCGTTCATATATAAACAAACACAATATAACATTTTGATATAGTCCTCATATTATGGATTGCTGTTTACGGTGCTTTACACCGCACAGATATAAATAATATATTCTTAAATACTTTGTTGACAAGTTACGGTAATTAAACAAGTGAATAATTAAGCAAAAAATAATTAATAAGGGCAACAAATGTTCTGACAAGTTTTTAATCGACAATTCAGATTCAAGATGATAAATATAACGTGTAAATTTATACCTGTTCCGCTGAAAAAACAAAAGATACAAATCAAATTA